>NW_007578387.1:5965-91845 GCF_000690725.1 Stegastes partitus | reverse complement strand
AGAGAGAGAGAGAGAGAGAGAGAGAGAGAGAGAGAGAGAGAGAGAGAGAGAAAGCAAGAGGACAGACTTTACCAGGCAGAGACTCGGGCATTTAGCTGAGTAAAGCTTTGTTTAACAGCCTGTCAGATATGATTTTGTGAAGCCATCCACTGTTAAATGGGGCTCTTGTTCGTTAATACACAACTTTTTAAGTGTTTGTTTACTGGGCTCAATTTAAGTTTGAAGCCTGTGCATAACAAGAATAAGCAAACAACACCCTGGGCAAAAAGTCTAGCTGTTTCTATTTAATAGCCAGCGCTTGCCACGGGGATTGCAGCGATGCGAGTGCATAAATTCAAATTAGTGCGAGAGCAGGGCTGGCGTGGTAGGTGCATGAGCCTTTGAGTGCATTCATTTCTGTGTTTTGACACTTGTTTTGTGCAGGCGCTTCGTGCAGCTGGAGTCTATTCATACACACCCAGGCTGACAGTTTATCACATGGCTGATGCACACAGACAGACACTTATGAGTCTATGTTTGGGTTATTCCATCTCAAATCATCAGGGGCCTCTCACTCGACCACTTCCTGCGTGCTTGAAACTTTTTTTTGATCATAGACTGTGCATAGTGTAGTCTATGTATAATTTTAGATTGATATATCAAATACTTTCAGGGTCAAAAAAACATGTCTGAAGCTGCCCATCACCCCAGCCTGAGCAAATTATTATTATATATTTTGCACAGATGCACAGATGGTGTCTGATAATCCAAAATAAGCTCGTTCGTATTTTTTCTTGGTTATGTTTGGAGAACTATTTTGAATCTTCAGAATTCTGTTGTACTTGGATCAAGCTATCTGTCAGTATTTTTGTTTTTGTGGTCGAATTTGTCATACCTGCACAAACAGTTAAGGAATTTCACTTTTCTTTTCACTTTTAAGAACAGAGTGACCTCCGTGTTTTGTTTTGTATTATTGTGACATGCAACTGCATATGGTTCAAAAAAATATCATGAAGTAGCTTCAATTACTGAATTTTTTTTGCTAATGTTTGCTCAAAGATGTGACTTTTCACGATGGCTTACATTTTTTCCCCCACATATCAGCGCTCTTGTAATCTGAAACTATTTGATCTACTTGTGGAATACTGCAGATTCTGAATTCATGACATGATGACAAATCTTAGTAAATATTTTGGGCTTTTATCTTTAATAGTTTCTGAGATATTATTGTTCAAACAAAGCCTCAAATTTAAATGCAAAAGAAATGTGCTCAAAGTGGGTAGAAGGGCCATTTTTTAAAAAACATATCACACTAAAAAAAATCACTGATATCTTTATAAAAATCAGTATTTCATGCTATAAAAATGCTATACAAATTAGACACGGTTAAGCAGAAATAGTTCTAAAAAAAATTTGATGATTTGAGATGGAATAACCGAAATACACAACCTTCATCTCTGCATCTTTCAACCTACAAGCCACTGAGTCAGTGTGCCATCCCAACTGTCAATGCACAGTTCAATATTACAAAGCTGCAATTTCTGTCTCTTCAAAGTTAACTGGTGGCTCCCAAAGTTTGGAATAAAATCCACAAATCCTTGCTGTCACTACAATCTTTGGGCTGATCAATCTGCATCGAGCTACCCGATCAAGTTTCCTGCCCAAGAAGCAAAGTAATGAGCTTCACTGTCGTTTTATGTCTTTCTCTTTCAGCATGTGGAAAGCAGTGGGGGTCAGTGCGTGGGATGCAGGTTCAGAGGCGAGGAAAGCTTAGCTCACTACTCTCCGTGGTCCTGTGGTACCATCGGCCCCTGCCTCAGCCCCTTTGAGCCTGAAACGCTCGCACACAACTCTGCTCACTCCTGCTCTGAGCACTCGGTGAGACTTCCACACACCCACAACCAGACACCAACACTAACAATACATCCGGAGTTGTTATTTCGTTTGCTAAAAGTGTCCGTGTGTTCCTCCTGCAGGAGCTGGACGGTAACGAAGGTGGAGGTGGCGGTGGCGTTAGCAGCGGTGGTGTTGGGAAGCGGTGGCTGCATTCGCTGGATCACTACCGGCGTTTAAAAGACGAGGACCCCATCATTCCCTTCAGTGAGGGGCCCATTATCTCTAAGTGGGGCGCTATTTCAAGGGCGTCTCGCACAGGCTACCACACCACCGACCCCGTGCAAGCCACGGCCTGCCAGGGCAGCGCCAGCACCACACCCATCAACTTCAAAGGTAAGGAGATGGTAAAAGAGGAGAAAGAGAGTTGATTGAAAAATGAAAGAAAGTTGACTGGAAGTGAAGCATGGAACCAGGCTGGAGAAAAGAGGCACAGAAGTAGCATCAACAAAGCTTGTTTCTTTCTTCTTTTTGTCATTGCACAGCAGTCTTGGATATCCTACCTTGTTATCTACCTGGGCTCAGGGTACAGTGTCAACCACACGACAGCACCCCTGGAGCAGAGAGCAGATAAAGTTCAGGGCTTTGCTCAGGGGCCCAACAGTGGCTTAAACATTCTGACCAATAGCACAAAGCCTTAACCTTAAAGATGTTTAAAGGACAAGCAAATGCCAAGAACAGTCCGCTGACAGACAGTTTTCAATATGTTGGCCTTAGCAACCAGTGCACACCCCAGATGGGACTCGAACCCACAATCCCTGGCTTAGGAGGCCAGTGCCTTATCCATTGGGCCACTGGGGCTTCACATACTGCAGAGTGGGATGACCTGGCTTTGGAGATCACATCAGTGGCATCTATTAACCCTTAAAAGTCCCACAGATGCGGTTCATGTCCAATTGCTCACAGAGTTTTAGTCAAAGCAGAGTAGTGCACATATCAAATAAAACTGCACAACTTGGCCTTTCCAATGATACCAGTTGTTTGTCTCTGCAATAAAGTGCTGCCAAGAAAAACTATTTTGAAATTACATTTAAATGTAATCATAGTTACAGCCTACATACAGCTCTGCATTTATTTCCATTACTGCTGTTTAAATTACACATGGACTCGTGATTGCAAAGATGAAGATTTAATTTTGTCAACAAAATGCAGTCTTTGCATGTGCTAGCTTTTCAGGAAGCTGGATGAGCAGTGGCAGGTTGGCAGTACTGGGGCTTGAACCCCCAACCTTCTGACCAGTAGCCCAAAGAATTAACCTTAAAGATGTTTTGAAGACAACCAGATGTTGAGGATGACCCATGGGCAAAGATATCAATATGTTGGTCTTTACAGACCAGTGTACACCCCAGATGGGACTCGAACCCACAATCCCTGGCTTAGGAGGCCAGTGCCTTATCCATTAGGCCACTGGGGCTTTAGGTCGTGCAACTTTGAATGGGATCACGTGCCTGAGCAGATTACACTGGGCTTATCTCTTAACCCTTTAGAGCCTCACGGTTGAAGTCAGTGCCCAAACTGACCTCCCTTCTTCTCGACTAAATTGCTCTACAAAGTTGTAATCTCAGTGAGGTGGTGCACATGTCAGATGAAGCTGCACAACTTGACCTTTCCAATGATGCAAGGTTTTTTGTCTCTGCACCAAAGTGTTGGCAAAAAAACAATTGTGAAACTACATTAATATCTGGTGACAGCAGCTACAGTGTCCATCTCCACAATCATTTATCTGGTTTTAGTGACACATGAACTCCTCACTGCAAAGATATGGGACACATATCACAAGAAAAACAAAACTAGAGCTTTTTAAGGAGGCTTGTTCATCCCAAAGCAATCACATTACAGAGATGGATCAAATTTCTGCAGAGTAATATTTCTACTTCTTCACTTATCACAAAGCTCCTATCATTTCATAATCAACCACATACCAAAATAAACAGGAGAACTCATCCTTTCCGACTGTTTCGCGGCAAAGCGCTGACGACTAATCTGGTTTGGAAATTACAGCAAATTTATGCATCGTCTCCAACATGAGGGCTGACGCTATATCTCACTTTACATGAAAAATAAACACAAGATAATGGGATTACTTTTTATTGCAGTTATTCAAAAAACAAGCAGCACAGGTTACTTGTTCCCACACAGGCTAAATAAAGCAGTTTATTTATTTCTGTTACAGTTCCCTAAGTCATACAGTATCCCATTGTCGCTGCTCTAATATTTCACACAAATATGAAAAATGATATCTACTGCCAGCATTTTATAGTGAGATACATGTTAAAACTGTTTGATAATATGCAATATTTTTTCCTTTATCTTAAAGTTAATGTAAAAAATCTGCATGAGTGATCTATGAAATGATGGACAATATGGGCAGTGTTCTGAGCTTAAAAGCAGGGACTAATAAGGTTAAATCGCCTTTAAAAATCCTTTAAAAAGTCTTTATGTGGTCTGTTGTCTTTGACTCTTACAGTTTATCTTTCACCATCTTTTAACTTGGATTAATTTGTTTTATTTAATCAGATTTTTATCCGTCATTTATCTGTGTTAGATGCAGAAACATCTAAAATATGATAAGGATGTTAAAATTCTAATTTTAATAGCATTATAGAGTAAATAAAGGTTTGATTATTTTTTTTCTTTGCTCCCTTTTCTTTCTTCTCTGGCAGATTACAACCCCCACTTGGATCACGGTGACTACAGGTGGAGCTCCAGAGGATCAGACTCTTCCAGCCACTCCAGTTTCCTAGAGAGGTACAACATGCACCTTCAAATTTTAAAATCTGTTTTTAGCAGCCGCATGTCTTACATGATACTGAACCGCCGCAAACAGAAAAATCAATACGTACATCAACACCGCTGAGCATCCTTGCTGTTTATCAATACGTACTGCTTTCAGATCTTCAAAGTCCCTCTCTGGGCAGCGATTAAAAAACTCACTCCTGTGTATCAAAACCACACATTTTCCACCAGAGTAATCCCTTCATGCCTTAACATGCCTTAGATGTAACTCTTACGTCAATACATTGCAGTTCCAAAGGGGAGAATGTTCAGCCATGATTCTGACTGCTTATTTCAATCAGGATGCATCTCGAAGCGTATAAAAAAAACACTATATGGAGATTTTGACAAGGTAAAAAGAACTGTTTTAATCGAAGGAGGTCTTTAGGTTCACAAACCTGCTATAAAACATTGTCAACATTATTCAGTGGTTTAAATTGCTCTCTGCCCCCCACACACACACCAACTCACTCTCACACACAAACACACGTTATTTCCTCTGAGTGGAAAGACTAAAAATAGAGATGCTGGCTGGTTTGGTAAAAGCCCACCGGGAAACCACAGAAACGAATCAGGAAAGCCCTCTGCACTCACATCCCTAATGCATCAAGCATTTTTAGCAAAATATAGATGCACGATTTGATGCTGTTGTGCTGTGTCCCATTAACACACAATGTCAGGTTTATTTTTATTTGTTTTATTCTATATTTATACTTACACAAAAGGTTTAAAAAAAAAAAAAAAGACTATAAAGTAATTGGCTGTTTGTGTTTGTTAACTCTTCAGTGAGCAGCTTTGTGCATCAGAGCTACACGTCCGACGAACGTCAATAAGCAGCGGTGAGAAAATTGTGTCTGATCTGCAAGCGCATCAGACCGCCTTCAGCCAGGATCGGGACCGGGCCGAGAGCGAACCGGACCCGGATCGAGACATCGAGCTTGAACTGTGCGCTCTGGACATGGAGGATTCAGACCACCAGGAGATCAAGTCTCAGGTGTGTACCAGTGTGTACGAGGTGCGTCAGAAAAGTTCCAGGACTGGTGTCACAAAAGATAGATTTCAAATCCAAACTTCAAGTTTTCCCCTTTGAAGTAATCCCCCTGGAGTGTAACGCACTTTCCCAGCCTTCTCGGCCACGCTGCCAAGGATTCCTCCGTCATCACAGTCATCTTGATGTCGTCCATGTCTTCAAAGCGGGTCCCCTTGATGACCCCCTTGAGCTTGGGGAAGAGGAAACAACCCCACGGAGCCAGGTGGGGTGAGTAGGGAGGTTGCTCCAGCACAGAGATGTTCTTCTCAGCCAGGAACTGTGGGATGTTCAGGGCGTTGTGAGCACGTTGTCATGGTGAAGCAGCCACCACTTGTCCTGCCACAACTCTCGCCTCTTCTCTGAACGAAGCAAAAACCGCAGGATGTCTTTGTAGACGTATAAAGCAGACTTAATATATCTTTTGTGACACCAGTCCTGAAACTTTTCTGATACACCTTGCACATATTCCTCGTTAGTATAGTGGACAGTATCTCCACCTGGGGTTCGATTCCCTGATGGGGAGTAGTGACTTTCTTTCAACAATTTCCCTGAGGTACCCCACCAAAGGGATCAATAAAGTTCTATCTAATCTATAGATCAGTCAACAGTGATGGAACATATGAAAAAAAACAGATTTTTTTCTAAAGAGAGGTTTTAAAGCTCCAATTTCTGAAATGTGGACACTCTTAGAAGTACGACCAAACCTCTTATCACCTCTCTTGTTGTCATGTTTGCTTCACAGGAGTCTTTAGATCTGGCCGCCCCACAGTCTCAGGATGCTTCCCACCTCCTCCCACCTCCCCGCTCGTCCCCCCTCCTCTCCTCCCCTGTAGAGGAGCACTCCCAAACAGAGGGTCTCTCAACAGAAAAGATGGATGCTCACCTGTTGAAAAAGATGGCCTTCAGGTGAATTACCATGGTAACTGCTGTTCACAGGAACGCCCTCACTCTGCCTTTGTCCTCAGCGACGCATCGGGTTGCTGAGCAAATGGTCTCTGGACGCTCTGTTTTCTTACGCTTTTTTCTTCCATCCTTCGTCTACTTTCCAGGAAGTCTCTGTCTCCTGGAGGGTTGGTCTCAGGAGGTCTGGGCATCGGGAAGCTGGTGCTGCGTACCGGACCCCCTCGGCTGGGCGACGCCTCCGCCCGGGCCCGTCCAGAAACACCCGGGACGGAGATGCTCCTCAACGGAAGCTAAAGGGGGCACAAAGTCAGACACTGACCCGCACCGAGCCACAGCCGAGTCACGTGCCCACAGCCAGACCCCGGTCAAAGGGAAAACCATTTAATTCCAGCCTTCATATATGTCAATCATATGCCTAAATAAAACTTGACACATGTAGATCAACAGTCTGCGCTGCGCCACACGGCAAGGGGCGTAAGAAAAACCGCACTGTCCTGCCCTTGATAGGTGTTCGTCACCGGTGTGTAGCTCCACAGAGGATTGAGTGATATCATTGTTGGTGGCTAATGAGGTACACGACCAGTTTTCTCTAATGATAGATGCTGAACTTGTCCATGTTTGCAGTTTCAACCTTGGTCACATTTAGTGGAAGAATTAGAGAACTCAGTATCTTCACCATCTGATTGAAAGGCCTTTTTTTTTTCTCCCCAAGTCTTATATCTTAATATAATAAGTCCGTTTTCTTTGTAGCCCCCAACTAACAGCCAAAACTGAGATTCTTTCCCCCCCATTACTGAATATGGGGACATAAATGGTAGATCCCAGTAAATGGTTTGTTTCTTTACATCTATTCTACACATGTAATGTTTTTAGATATACAATAGATTTCTGTGTTGCTTTTTAGCTTGTGCCTTGGAAAAAAAAAAGAAAGAAGGTGTTTCCATCCAAGCAGGCGCCAGTTTATAGTCTCAAAACAGTGGAATTATTTACCCCCTTTTAAATATACTGCCCCCTTACGATTATAGCTGATATGTCTGTTAACATGTAACCGCAGAACAAACGCCTTCTCTGAGCAGCCTTATGTGGCCGTGACTTCATCCAGCGTGATGCCACTGGTTTTACTGTAGAGCCTTTGTTGACATTTCATTTCATAAGTATTCCCCGGCGAGATCGAGAAGTAGATGCTCCTGGTAGAACTGAGACCAAACATGGGCACTACATGCCTCCGACAAAGTGAAAAGAACCGATAGAGAGAGTCTCGAATGTGCCGATAGTGAAACGAGCCTCTGTGCTTTATGAGTCACATGATCTTTTAAATGTTGACCTCTGGATTCCGTCGACCGTCACGGGATCGCAGGAGACAATAACGCAGTCATAAACCGGATTTGTAAACGTTCATTGATCACTAGAGGTCAGTTTTGTACCTTATTTTTTAGAATACCTTCAACATCTGCTCTTGGTCTTCATACCTAAAGAATATAAAAGCAGTGTTTTCAGCTGCAGGTGGAAATAACTTCTCGATTAACTCACAATCAGTCTTAAAAAAAAAAAGGTTTGTTTCCTCTTTGTGTGCCTGTAGTGTTGACTAATCCTGACACACATTCACACGCAGTTGACACAGAATCGGTGGCCTTTCTCTGCTTGTATGAAAACAAAACTAAACATTGGGCTCTACGGTGACTTCTCTCCTGCCAGAGATCATAACACGTAAATCTCAAAACTGAACGCTGGAAATCACATTTTTGTAATCCTATGGCCTCCGCTGTCACATTTATGTGCGATGCGATCGATATTAACAGGCCGCGCATGATGCTTAAAGGCTACAACAGAGAGAGACGCCACTTCTTTATGTTTCTTCATGCTTTGTTTGACTTTGTGAAAAGTTTTGGTTCGTTTTATTTTACGCATCGCTAACTTCTGTGAAGTTGTCCGTTGGGGTATTTTGTATCAGGATCTTTGTTACTCTTGTTTTTGTTGTGTAACAGTGTTTTGCTGGCCGTCAGATGTGCTGTCATCAGAACTCCACCAAAGTCTCCGTCACTTTAGTGTTGTTTGATATGGGCGATTTCCACATCGTGTGCCGCGCCTCGCTCCTTTTTATAGACACGAGGCGTCTTATCATGTGTGACTTAGTAACTTTAATAAAATATCCACCCATCTTTAGATATACGGGATCTAACGTCAAGAAGACTCCTTTAAGTTTGTTTACACCTAATTCTGAATCTAATGAGATTTGTGTAGAAGGAGAAGAGGAGGGCAAACTAATCTTTGAATCTTTCAAGCTCCCTCTGTAATTTCCTCTCATCTCTGCTACTGAAAAAAACCCCTGAGAGGGAAACATCAGTGTTTTTCCTCTTAGATTATACATTAAAAAACCCGCTTTTACAGGGTAGAAGAATGGCTGTATTGAGTTTTAAGTTAAAACTTTTTAACCAGAATTAGTTACCAGGGGGTTTTCCTCTTTATCTTCCACCCAACTGCTCAAAAAACATGGGTAGAGAAACTGGAGAATTGGATATTTCATTGTAACTTGATGTGACAGTGCTCTTTTTAAAACAAAGAAAAAAAAGGTTTTGTAGGGTCAATTTCCGACTGTAAAAAGCAAAAAGGCAAGGGCTGGCGCAGGGATTTAGCAGTTATTAACTTAGCTCAGCTACCTACTGTCACTCTGCATCTGTTTACAACTTCACCTCTGAAGTCATGTAAGTGCCATGTCGTGTACAGTACAATCAATCCCTGCAGATTTTCCTACAGCTTTTTTCACATTCCTCACCTGGAAACCACGTGAGGAGGGAGACGCTCGGTGAAGTCGAGGAGTGGGACACTTCTCTTGTAGTTCTGCTTTGTTCCATTAGAGGAGGCTAGATCCTTGTCTGTTTTTGAATCGCTCAGGGAAGACTTAATTTGCTCAGCTGCTTTGGCTTTTTTTCTATATCCATCCCTTGGAAATATTCTGTGGAAGTATTTACCTGCTGATAACTGACCCTTTCACCCCAGACGGGCTCGAGTGTTAACACTGACTCTTTTATTTGCCAATGTTCACTTTGTTCTCTTTTTGCCTCTCGGTATCAGTATTGGCTTTTGCTATTTGTGTTCTCATGAGAAAGGGCTGGGCACTACTGTATGTTAAAAAACAGTATTGTGAGTATTGAACTAATGTCAAAGTGATACTCCCTGTTTCCTTTAAAGTGTCTGTAGAGCACTGCTGTGGTGGCTAATTGCACTGCACTGATTCCCGCCCACCCCCTCATCACTGCCAGTGCCCTCCCCCCACTCCCCCCCCCCCTCACCTCCACCACCTCCGTCCTCCCTGCATCCTGCGTCCATGCATGCGATATAGTCCCTCTTGTGATGGCGGAGGAGTAATGACAATTCTGTAGTTGTGATACAACACACCCAGCGCTGTAAGAGTTCTGCACATGCCCACTGTGTGGCCACGTCAAGTGCTGAAGTTTGCTTGCAGCATTTTTAATTGCTTGCTCATGACAATTAATTATTGTTTGATAGAGATTATATGATTATTACTATTATTGTTATAACCACATTTGGTTGTCGTTGTGGTATTTTTTCCCTTCTTGATATATTCTACAAGTCTGCTTCTTTGTTTTGAGAGTTTGCTGAAACTGTTGGAAATTTTTTTATTAGACAAGAAAAGTGTCTCATTATTCTATATTGTATGGAAAAACAAGCCTGTTTGTTGATTGTGAAACATGATGAACTGATGTTTTCTGACTATTCATGTCTGTATTAGACATTTTATTTGCGAATCTATTGTTCGATTGAAATGTAAATGAACTATTAAGAGATGGTACACATCCGTCATTGTATACAGTCTGGCACCATCATTAGATGGACTTATAGTATAGACGCTCATTTATACAACCTGTGATAATCAGATATATTTAAATGTTTAAATCATTGGGGCAGCTGTGTAATGTTTCAGAATGAGGAAAATACAATCCTTAAGAGACAGCATATCGAAAATGTCCCCAAAATGAATAATACTGTTACGTATTCCATTTATTTCCTTGGAAATATCACATTGTGAAAGGTTTCCCTTTTACTTACTGTACGGTGATGCAGGACTGGAGTTAAGTCTAACCTATGGTGATGATGATTTATGTGCTATTAATAATTGATGAAACTGTTTGAGTTTTGTTTCATTGACTGATTCTTCTGTGCATTTTCTGGCTTGTTCAACTGTATCCCACTGACCTACGGACAGATCGGACGAGCGGCAAACTGCTTCTGAGTTATGAGGAGGAAGGTTTCAGCACATGAAATTGCATGCTATAATAAACCGACAACAGTACTGTCTGCGATTCCTGTCTTCATTTGTGAACACCATATTATGACAGATATTATTACACAACACAACCAATTATTCGCCTTGAACCGACTCTTAGGAATACTAATAAACGTCTCTTTTTTTAGATTGATGTTTATGGGCCACAGTGTTTCAACAAACAATTAAGACATTACATCCATCACTATTACATATCCGTCCCTGTAGGGCTGTTGCAGCGGAGCCTTCAAACCTCATCAGGCAAACAAAAGGATGTAATGAAACTCAAGGGGGCGCTAGAAATCTCCCGGAAAGTATGCGAGTGGGAACAGCAACGGGAGGTGTTACAGTAAACTGTCCTTCAGGAATCTGTTAACACCAAACAAGCTGTTGCGAGCGTGCATGTGAGCAGCCCCGTCTCATGTTTCGTGGTGTTAAAATGCAGAAGCGCTTGGCGTAACCTGGCAGTGTCTCTTATGAAACGGCAAGGCCAGACAGGCTGGACAGGAAGGGCCAGCATGACCGCCACACAATGAGCAGAGTGGGAGTGTTTGTCACTGCTGACTGCTGCGGTTTGGTGGCTGATTCAAAGGCATAGCTGGTGGATTAATAAGAGCCTGCCCTCCCCTTCACTTTATCACTCAAGATCTGCTGTAAACAAACGGGTGCCATCCCTGCCAAACGACTGCGTAACACTAAGGAATGATGTGGGTTTTACATTTGATTAACTTGAACTGCTGAACAACACCTTTTTTAATGATGGTTGTGTGTATATAATCTTGTTTAAAGACGGAGCTGTAAAGAAGATAGTAGAAAAATTAACTGACTGAGACGGAAAGCTTTACATTGAGGATTATTGCTGCCGTGGAATTGTCAGTGGAAACATTTTGTGCCTGATGATAGATTTTATGCTTAACTGGCAAATTAAGGGAAGGAAGTAAAGATGAAGGTGATAAAAGAAAATTATAATTACACTAAGTAAATGATTCTAGTAATTTATTGTTGAGGCTAGAAGTGATTTAAATAGCTATGGTAAAATAATAGGTACAAGATGTGTTTTCATCTCACTAAAGAAAAGAATAAATCAACAGTGGAGCAAAACTTAAAATAATCAATTCCCTGGTAATTGTTTGACTTTCTGAGGCCACTCATCGGCTGAAAATCCCCAAATCAGTCAAAATCTAAAATAATCTTGACTTGAGCATGTAGAGATATAGACTAGATACTCATAAGTGAAAGCTTGAGACTTGACTTCTTTCATTTTTCATTTTCACTAAAGAGAAAAACATTAAAATGTCAAGTTTTGACCAACTACAATCCAACAATAAGGCAACAGGTAGGCCTTGCACAACAGCTCACCTTGCACATAATTCTTTATGTGACTTGCCTTCAGCAGTAATGCAATAAACCAAATTACACACCTTAAAGACATTCAAATATGGCATTCAGTAGCAAGCATGCATTCAGACACTTGCAAGACTCGCACCTGACCTGTAATTTACCAGTGAAGAGCATTGACTTGGCCCCGCGGACTGGAGACCTGCGCAGACAAATTTTGAGGCTTGAGACTCAGACTTATTTAAGGTGAGACGTGACTTGGGATCTGACTTGGACTTGACCCTACAGACCTACAGACAGCTGTGAGTCATGTTATTTAGTTCAGGCCAACGCCTCCCCTCACTCTGCACAGAGCAGAGCAGCACTGACAGGCGCATGCGCAGTGCCGTTGTCAGCGGGTTGGTTGGGCTTGTGTTTACAGCTCGGCTGGATGCTGTTGGCTGCTGATGTTACTGGGAAAGTGCAATGTTGTGCCAACCGCCAGTGGAATAAATATAACCGTGGGAATACAGGTAAGCCGTTTCGCACTTGCACACGCGTCTATGCTCAAAGTTAAATGCGGCTGTCCCCTCAGTTACGAAGACAAATAGCTGTTTGTTGGTTCCAACTGCCAGGTTAGCATGGCTAGCAGGCGTTAGCTAACAAGCCATAATACAGTAATGGCCTGCATCAAGGCTGTGTCCACGGCGGAGCAGTCAGCGGGTTTATTCACCAAATGACTGCCAACACCTTCACATGGCAGTTTGCATCAATTGCTTCACGGTCACGGAGTATTTTGGCCACATGGTCAATGTGTAGTTGGGCATTTTGGTCGGACTTTGAATCGATGACTGCTGTAGCTATCTTAGCTAACATTGGGCAGGTTGGTGAGGGCTAACTGGGGCAATAAGTTAACACTAGAGCTAGCTAGGCTCGCCCAACGTTATCGAGCACAAACTGATCGGTTTTAGTTCAGTTATCTGCTGCAGACTGGTGGTGTTTGAAAGGCCCCGTGCGATTTAACAGGCTGCACTGACAGGTAGCAGGGTTGCTGGTACCCAGATTAAGTGGTGTACCCGGTAGTCCAGAGAGCTAGTTACTGTGCATGCAACCAACATAACAGAATAACTGCAGATTCTCAAGCAGCACATATTTTGTTTGTCCTGTTTTATTTGTCACATTTGGAATTACTGGACGCTTGGGTTGTGGAATATTTGCTTGTATAGTGATACTTAACAGTAGACTAATTCATCCACTGTGCTTCTCTTGTAGTAACATGGACACTTAATTGATGTAATACACTGATGAGCATGTAGTACCTGAAATTACAACAGATGAGTCAGTAGCTTCACAAGAACATTAGTGGGGATTATAATGTGGTTTAGGCTGCTTCAACTGATTTGTTGGGTTTTTTTCTTTGTCATTTGATTGTTATGTTAAGCCCATGTTGACACGTGGAGTTTACTTTTTGATCTGAGTTATTCTTGAGCCAAGAATTCTGTCACAATTATTTTTTTGTTGCTGTTAGCCAAAGTACAGTTAGTGTCACATGATAAGGGGAAGATGAGCAAGGATTCCTTTGAACAGTCTGTCTGGTGGTTTGAATGTGAGTCTGAATTAAGTTTATTTGTTGAACGAACCCCATCGGATCATTCGACTAGTCCTCCAGCAAGCCACACAAAACCTCCTTAAATTGTTATTAATCAGTGTTCATGTACAAACTAACTGTGTATAGAGGATTATTAATAACATTACCTTAATCTTTATGTTCCTCTTAAAGAACTTTGTGCCCACACATGATCTACACAGTGAGTGTTTTTAAATTAACGTCTCTGATTCTGATTTCAACATATCTGAAGGATGTGGCATTCAGCAGCGTTCCTAAAAGAATCTAAGTCCTGTTCTGTGTTTTGGTGTTACCATTGCACAACTCTGTCAGTCAGTCGATGATTTGTTGAGGAAAAGTTATGGTCCACATTTCCCTTTGGCGTGGACGATAACCTGATCCAATATTCAGCTTTTTTCAGATTTTTTTAACTGATTCTGGTTAAAATAAATGAATTTAAAAGTGCGCTAGTTTGCCTCTGATTGGTCAGTTTGATTGGTTACATGTCACAAACCAGAGCCTGTCAACACTGAAGGACAAATGTTGAAAGTTCTCTTTTAATTTAACATGTGTAAAATAAAAGCCTTAAAAAAGGAAAAGCTTGACATTTAAGTTTGAGTTATTCTAAATTTTAAAGCCAAGATTTTCATTTACTGTAAGTGCATATCTGTTCCAAATATCAGTTATCCACTTCCTTGATACGAACAATCGGTATCAGCCATAAAAAAAACATTTCAGTCGTTCCTGACTTAATACCCAGGGGTTATTGTCGTGGCTAAAAATAGGATTGTAGAAACCAGTTGTCTTGTCTCTGTGTAAGCCTGAATAGTTCTCATCAGTGGATAACGTGAATGGCGACTGTGAGACAAATGTGCCAACTGCCGCATACGTCCAGTCAGCTGTTTGTTCCTGTTCAGTTTCCTGAAACTCCGGTATTATACAGTCTCATTTTCAGATAATGCACCTGTGCACATACACAAAAAATAGTAAACCCACATTAGTCTATGTGCAAATATTTGCTGTAATAACATTAATCAGTAAATATATTAGAAGAGAGGGAAGACCAGTTTTTCTCTGTTAAGCAATTTCTAACAGTTCTTTTATTTTTTGTTTTACCATTTGAATTATTTGATAGATAAGAAAGGTCTGGGGCTGCAAGGTGGATCGGTGGTTAGCACTGTTGCCTCGCAGCAAGAACGTTGCCCCAGGACACCTGGGATCTTTCTGCATGGACTTTGCATGTTCTCCCCGTGCCGCGTGGGTTCTCTCCGGGTTCTCTGGCTTCCTCCCACAAGATCCAAAAACACGTTAAGGTTAATTGGTGATTCTAAATTGTCCGTAGGTGTGAATGTGAGTGTGCTTGGTTGTCTGTCTCTAAGTGTAGCCCTGTGATAGACTGGTTACCTGTCCAGGTGAACCTGCCTTCACCCTTAGTCAGCTGGGATAGACTCCAGCCCCCCGTGACTCTAGTGAGGATTAGGCGGTGTATAGATAATGGGTGGATGGATAAGAAAGATCTGATTATCTTTTGGTTTTTAGATTTCAAGATTTGACGAATCAGTGATATTTCAGTTGTCAGTTTAGATGCTTCCTTACCAACTGTAGTGGCAAACACTGTGTTCATGAATTCTGTATGTTTGTCGGAGCAGAAATCTTCACTTCCCCTTATAATCACACTGTGTGCATGCTACTACATGCCACAGTCAGTTCTGTGTAAAGATGCAGCTAATGATTATTTGCTTCTTGAGGATTCAGTTACATGAGACAAACATCACTGATGCATTGAACACTTTTGGACTTTCAAGGGTGCCATCATCATGCATGTTTTAAAAATACACGCAGTATCACATTGAACACAGACAGAGCAGAAATTAAACGTTACTTTTCTAACTCATCTGCACTGTTTGTGTTGAGAGGACATCAGCCTGATATCTGCAGACAGCTGGCTAGCCAGCGTTAGAAACCCGGCAGGGACAGGCTGAATAAATTAGAATCCCCACGCTGTTCAGTGGAGTTTGACGCCTTCATACCTTGTAGCTACAGACAACATCTCATCAACAAACACATATCGAGACCTCAGATACAGATTTTTTTTATTCAGTCTTTGCTTCTGGCTGGTACACATTTTCGACATCATGGATCCCTAACTGAACCACTTACAACAGTTCTCTATGGGAGAGCCACTTTTAAATTTCAATACTGAAAACTACAGAAGGTGTGCAACCAGGAAATGAGACTCTAAGTAAATGTATTTCCGCTGTTCATCTTGTATGGCTTGTATCTCACTCCTTTTACATTGACCACCTGCAGTCTTGGTTTTGATTTTCAGCTGCTACATGCTTTAGCTCCTCATTGTTTCCTTTGCAACTTTGTTTGAATAGAAGTAGATCCATTTTTACTTTTCATGTGCTGCATGATGGTTAGATTCCCTTCCCTAGATAGCATCAGACCTTGCTCAACCAAACTAATAATGCATTAAATGTCCTCCCAGTTGATTTATTGGTATTATTTAGAGATATAATAATCCCCAAATACATGTGGAAAGGTTGCATGCCAATTACTTTATCTAATATTAAATTACCTTATACTATTTATTTACTTCTCCAGCAACACTTCTGTCATTGTGGTGCTTCAGAGGCCTGATGAAACTGGCAAACCTGTGGGGTTATAACATGTCTTGTAGCCTGTACTACCATCTTGTGCGTGAGAAGTGTAGGTGTTTTGAGTATTTTAGGAGTTATGTGTCTCCTGCCTGGATTATCATATTTGTTTTCCTGCCACGTGAACCACTGATTAAAGTTTGACATTGTGCTTAAGGTATTTCACTGACCTTCCAGACTTTTGGCAAGTAACCACCCCATACACATAATACTTAGCACAGATGTAACGCCCTTCCTGAGAAGTTTAGGAGTCAGTATTCCGATTTTCAAATGCAGGTTTTGATTATTTTTTAAACTCCAGGCCCAGTAACCTAATATCAGTGACTCAGGCTGCTTTCAGTTCTGTTTTGTGAAGGTGCATGCTTTCACACACATGTCAAGTTTCCTCTGCTCTTTATAAACCAGCTGAGATACACCAGCACCTAAATAAATATCCGTGAATAGCTGCAAAATGGCCGCAGCTCTAAATCGCAGTGAATGAGTTTGTTGCAGCTCGTGCCCCACTTCAGAAGTTAACGGCAGGGCCGCGCAGCGTGATTGAGTTTGTTTTGTTTTTTTTCTTCTCGGTCATGTGAGATTGTTTTGTTGTAGAGGCTTCATTCCTGGATAGCCGAGCAGGAGCATCTTGGATCTGAGTTGAGATCATTATCAGAGGCTGACACAGTAGAAATAAGATGTAAAAAATTAGGGACTGTATGAATTCATGACGTGCTCATTCAGGGATGCTCTTTTTGTTCATGTTGCATTTGACTCACCTTGCACTAGTTCAGGTTGTCTTTCATTTCTTCCCTTTTTCCTCCCTGACTCTCCTTTTCTCTCTGCTATCCCTGCCTGACTGAAATGACTGCTGCGAGGCTGGGTCGAAAGGGACTGTGTTGCAAGCCTGAATGCTCTCTGGCTGTGTCTGGCTGTGTCTTCCTCTCCCTTGTGAGGTGCACACAGGGCCCAGCTGGCAGCCCAGAACAGCCCGTTCAGCTGGAGAGTGGTAGGGAGCAAAACAAAATGAAGCGAAAAATGAAAGGCAGGCACGGCTTTTCAGTGTGCACATTTTTACACGTGCAGATAATTACAATTACAAATACTGCACCTCTGTCTGTGACTGTGAGGCTGCTCTGGTCAGTCGTCTGTTCCCAGAATTAAACCGGACACTGAGTGAGACATTGCAGGTCGCACCCAGATTACACCAACTAACCGCCGTCATCGCTTCACTGTTAAACAGCCAAGATGGTAACGCTGGAGTCCTTGTTTATTAAGTCCTTCTTTATTCTGCCTCCAAAAAAATCAAAATTTTTCATGTTTTTAGTAATAATTGAAAATGCACCACAGATACATTTTAGCAATGAACTCAGTGACCTTTTCAGGAAACAAGGCTTCAAAGAGTGCCACTCTGTGCACTTATGAACCTATGAAATAACAGTTGGTCAATTAGTCAATGACAGATTAAATGTTTCAGTCGTCATTCAAGCAACAAAAGCCACTTTCACGCTTATCAGATGTGCAGATTTGCAAGCTGTTCTTCATACTAAGTTAAAAATGTTTTGTTTATGAGATAAAACATGACCAACTGTTTCTAGTCGTAAGTGGAGTACAATGATTTTCTTAAAAAAAAATGAATTAAATTAATGATTAGCTCGTCAATGAATAGCTTTATTCATATGTTACAAAACTAAATGTGCTTTTAATTTCCTTTTAAATCAAAAATTCCCCACGTTTAGGCACTTTTTTACCACCGTATTTTATTAAAAAGAAATTAATTCTCATCCTCAAAGTGTATAATTTCACAAAGATAATACTCTATTGGGGAGGTAATATATATTATCTAGCAGAAGATGGGAGCAGGATACATGATTGGCAAACTGTGTCCCTGCCTGTCACCAGTCTGTGGCCTGAACAAGGGAAATTGCTCTAAATTAAATATTGTAATGGTGAACTTCTCTTCTTTTGCATTTTCCTCTCTTCTTTGAAACGTCCTCCAGTTTGAGGCAGTTCCAAACCTTTTAAAGCTTTCAGATCATTTTCAGTATCAGTAACAATCAGTAACCTGACTGGTAATGGATTGTGTGTCTTCCTGGAAGTGCACGAGGGCACTGGAAAGGTTGATAACGAACAGTGTGGCTTGGCAGGAGCAGGCGGAGATCTGTTGCTGAGGCTGGGGAGGAAAGACGAGTGACAAGGCGACCATTATAAGTCTGCTGGAGCTGCCAGCTAGTCAGAGACAAAGTATAAGGTCTGTGTGTGCATGCACATGTGTGCCTGTGGCTCAGTACTTATTTGTGTTCATTGAACAGCTGCTTTGTGTGTTTGTTTGTAGGCTATGTGTGATCCAGCATGAAATGGTAGCTTTTATTTTTTTTTTGTCTGCAAAGGTTGATAGGGTTTCAGTCTTTGCTGCATGAAGCGCAATTAGTTAGTGAAGCTTACGGCTGTCTTTCTCAGATGCAACCACAGTTAAAAGATATGACAAATGACCACTCACACTAAAATAGTGACTCATATGACTATCACGTTAAAAAGCTTTTTTGTTTTGTCTTTTGTCTCCAGTAGTTTAAGTCACTCTCCCGAGTGGGATGGAAGTACAGGATATGGCCTGTAACAGACAGTCAGCAGAACAAACCAACATAGAAAGCAAATAAACATGAAGAAATGCCCATAAATCCACTTAGAAAATGCAGCAATGACACTTCAGAAGGTTTTCTTCAGTTTTAGAGTAATCCAGTAACAATTGTCTATATGTTCATCGATACACAGTCGTGACTCAATATTTCGACCCTAAACAATCCCAAAACCTTGCTATCCGACAGGTTTTTAGGAAAAACGAACGGAACCCGTTAGAAACAGCCTTAACATAGCGACAGCCTTGGATTCTGACTCCGACGTGACATTTTATGTCACAAATCAGGATAACGGCGTATTTTCTGACTGAACAATCCCACAGATTGGCTACGTTCACACTGCAGGACTTAATGCTCAGTTTGGATTTTTTTGTGAAATCTGATTTTGTGCGAGTTCGTTCACATTTCCTATTAAATGCGTCTTGTATGTGATCTGTTGTGTGAACTTCATACAACCCAAAAGTGTCCCGCATGCGCAGAAGAGGACACGACGACGTCACACGCAGTGAGTTTGCTCAGTGTTTACGGAAGCAAACATGGATGGTAACAATGAAGTGTATCTTTTACTCGTAGTCCTCATGTGAAGTTTGCTGTAGTGGGTGTTTATTAGTATTCTGGTATACGGTGGGCTCACCAACACAGAGCATGAGTCTGGGGAGGGCCTGTATGTAAATACAGAGGTGAATAGAAGCAAATTAACATACAGTTGCTAATCAGATGACCGGAGATAAGGGGGGGGCAATGAACCACAGGTGATGAAATTGGAGTCTGGTGATCAGACGGGTGGTGGAGTCGGGGTTCTGATTGCATACAGTTGCTAATCAAAGGCAGGAGGTAAGGGGACAATGAACAGCAGGGGGTGGAATCGGGGATCTGTGGCAGGAGGTGGGAAAACACATGACAAAAGGTGATGGGAAAATACATGGCAACAGGGGGTGGAATTGGGGGTCTGTGACCATCAGAATAAAAGAAAATGACTTTCTTCATCAGTGGAAACAGAAATACGACCGGCGGTAACTAAGCCGGCATCAGCAGCCAAGTACTGCCTGTGTGTTCCGACCGCTGCCACCTCGGGGGTGCACTCTGATGGAACGTGCACAAGTGCATCAGTCAACTAGGCGTGAAATCCAGCGATGCGTAGTGTTCTAACAATACACTAGTTATTATAACAACTATAAACAATGAATATTAACAGCAAATGAGCCTTCCAGCATCAAGCCCTCCTTGGAACCTCAACCTCCGTCTTGACAATCCGACAGCCTTGCTATCCGACATAAACGGAGGTTTTACATTTAGTGTTGGATTATCGAGTCACGACTGTATTAAACAGGATTGCTAAAATTCTGCAAAGGTCTGTATCTTTGCCAGATATAGCATCTGATCATATTCCATCAGATCGGATGAAACATTTTTGACTTCTTCTGTTTTAACCAAAAGCCAGAATTCATGTCGATAAAATAAAGGTGACAGAAAGAAGAACTTCCTGTGAAAACAATCAGACATTCACTGTAAAATTTGAGCAACATTCGCATTAGCACGTCAGGCTGGAAATAATAACAGGTTATATTAAAATGACCACTGCTAGAGACATAATGTTGTTATAAGGTGTTTCTGTTGACTCACATTGTAGGTTAGTTATTACTGTGATAGTTAAAATAGTAGGACTTGGTTGCATCAACCTTATTATTAGAAGTGCATTTTTCAGTTATGTTGTTTGAGAATGCATGCTTTCTATCCATCTAAGTCGAAAACCTTATATTAAAACCTTATATTATAAACAATATCAACAAAAGCCTTTGTCGTGAAACTCGTAAACAAAAGAGCGTGTAGGTATTTAAAGCTCATCACTGCCAAATCTAACGTAAAAATGTACTGGCACACTAATCGTGCAGTGGGCAAGTGTGCTAAAAATGGAAAGCAGTTGCCTTTGAGCCAAAAGTAGTGCAAACATCTGCAGTCTCTTCAAGATTAAAAGCCTGCAAAGATGAGAAGGGGATTGATGCAAATAACCTTTCTCGATTGCTACCGAGTCGGATGCTTTGCTTTCTTTCCGACTGGTAATTTGCTGTTGTTCGTCAGATGTTCCCTGCAATTATTATTTCATATTAATGAAGTCAGTTGGCAGACGGAGCATCAAAGCAGACGGATCAAAGGGCAATGAACTCTCTTTCCTCTGGCTGATTACAACTCTAGTCAGGCTGAAATTGGCTAGAACTATGCTGGAAGTAGTGTCACGTGTCTGACATAATAATAGTGGTAACGGTGTGGACTGACCTGCCCCGTGAAGTGCAACAACACAATCGGGAGTGTACAGGAGCTGTCAGTCAGGAACAGTCTGTACACACCCACTCAGCTCCAAAAACACCTTTGATGGTGGACTGTGGGTGTGGAGGTTCCACGTTGGAAGTTATCATTAAACATTCTCCACAATTTTGCAGATATGTTGTACACAGCAGTTAAAAAAACCCAAAAAAACCCTGACATATTTGCTTGGTGGGTGAGTTAAACTACCTTCTGCTGGTCATAAACAATCAGTGAATGTACACTTCTGCGTGATCATGTGGTAATTGTGGTAACGTGTGCATGTGAGCGCTGGGATTTTCCAAAGACATTAGGAAGTGAAAAGGAGGTAAACAGAGGTGTGTTGGACTTGTGTGCTTTGTGCACAAAAGTGGTTGAAGCGGCTATTACACAGTAAAGTTCTGCATAACCTTCTCTCAGTGGCTGGTCATTATGTTTTGTTTTTTTTCACCATTTATCCACCAAATCTGTTCAATGACTGAGCCCGTATGACTTCATGAACATGAAACAGATAAGAATTATAAGAGAACATATTTTGTAGAGCTCTTTCTTGACCAAATGATGTGTCGTGTAAAAGCAACTATATACAGTCGTGACTCGATGATCCAACACTAAATGTAAAACCTTCTTTTATGTCGAATTGTCAAGATGGAGGTTGTGATACAAGGAGGGCTTGATGCTTGAAGGCTCATTTGTTGTTAATATTCATTGTTTATAGTTGTTATAATAACTAGTAGTGCTGGTCCCAATAGCACTTTCTGGTCTCTGGATGTTTGGGCCCAATTAATGATGACTATTTAGGGTGGTTGAGGGGGAAGCTTCCACCCCGGGGGAGCGCTCCGACGGGGTGAAAGTGGCCGGAATGCAGAGGCGGTACTTGGCTGCTGATGCCGGTTTAGTTAGCGGTCACAGTTCTGTTTCCACCATTGGTGGAGGCGGAGGCGGGGGAGTGGCAGATACGCTCCACTGTTACCATCCATGGTTACCTTCGTAAACACTGAGCACGCTCGCTGCGTGTGACGTCGTCGTGTCCTCTTCTGTGCATGCGGGACACATTTGGCTCGTATGAAGTTCACACAGCAGATCACATACAAGTCGCCTTTAATTAGAAATGTGAACAAACTCGCAAAAAAACCCCGGATTTTACAGAAAAATCTGAATTGGGCATTAAGTCCTGCAGTCTGAACATCGCCACTCTGTGGGATTGTTCAGTCAGATAATACGCCGTTGTCCTGATTGGTGACATTAAATGTCATGTTGGGGTCGGAATCCTAGGCTGTCGGTATGTTAAGGCTGTTTTCTATGGATTCCATTCGTTTTTCCTAAAAACCTGTCGGATAGCAAGGTTTAGGATTGTTAAGGGTCGGATTATCGAGTCACGACTGTAGTTATATGATGTGGACATCAACTGTGTAGTATTGAATCTAGATTCCAGTGACAAACTGACCAGTTATAGGGTTCAAGTTTCCTACTTCTTCTGTGACCAATCATTGTACACTGCAACTCTTCAGTTTTGCAGTACAAGTAACAAAACAGCAGCCAGGACTTTTGGATGAATAACAGTTACTAATTTCCTCAGTTTGCTTTGAAAGGACAAAAAGAACAAACCTGAGCTGTGAGTTTATGTTGCTCATTTTGTGTTTGGCATCCTCACGATAACATTCCTGTCAGGACAAAGTGTTGTAAAACCTTGTAGTTGCACAGAGGTAGCCGCTAACATTAAAGTTTATTCTCGGTGCATATTACAATGTTATCTTAAGTAATGCACATTACTAACCGCTTTGACCTTTTCTCCTTTTACTTTTCTATTGTCGGACCTGCTTTGAATAGGAAGGGCGGATGTAGGAGCCCAACAGGGAAGAAACTGCAACTGAAACCTTTGGAAAAATGGTGGAGGGCAAAGGCAGAGGAGAGCAGTAGGTGCTGAGAAAAACAGAAAGTTGCAGAGGGAGAGAAAAAAGAAGTAAAAGAGAGAGAGGTGAGAGAGCAAAAGGGAGGAGCGCGTCCAGAAAACAGCCAGAAATATTTTGTTATGGTCTCCTTTTATTGAATCTCTGGCAAGACCTTCCGTTGTGCTTTGCTTCCTGTGCTGCACACAATGGCACCTCCGTTTTGTTTTGTTTTTTTACTGTTGTTACCTCATGCCCTAATGGTGAAGATGGAGCTGCACTGAAAAAGCTTAAAACTAATTCTTATTTCTTACTTGAACTACACAGAGGCCCTCTGTGATCACAACTCATAGTCAAAAGTATTTCAAGCCTCAAAGATCTTCTGTTTTTTGTGGTTGTGGTGGCAGACCAGGATGACAGTCATGCACAATACACATTTAGCTTGTTGTGTGTTTAATGTATTTGTATGTACCTGTCTGATTCAGTGGTGATGGGCCACAGTTTACACATCGTAAGGAGAAACACTGACATGCATTAGATGGGTGGTTGTAGCCAGATGGCTTGTTGGTCAAGGCCTCGCTTTCATTTGCATCACCATGGCTTTGCATTGCATCAGGCTACTTTGCAAAACATTCTTCTTTATTCTGCTGAAATTTACAAAATTGTTCCAAATGACACACAGATCCCTTTTCTCCAGTCTGTCCAGTTTCATTGCTTCTTCATTGTATTCTCTCGCCTGTCACGTCCTCTATTTTCTCCTTAATGCCCAGTCTCTGGGTCTTGTGAAGCTCTCACACAGTTTTCTGTAGGTGTTTGTAAAGACCTGTAAATACGAATACTCAATTATTTCACCATTTATAGGGTAATAGGCTGAGTTTCCACTTGCTTTATACAGTGCTTTTCATGGATTCCATCACATCATGACTGTTTTCTGCTTTTTTCCTTTATTTATTTTTATTTTTTTCTTTTTCTAGGTGATTTTGCTCATCATCTCCCACCACTTCCTCCTCCCGTCTTCCATTCATGAGCAGCGTGGCTGAATTTAACAGCGGCAGCCATGGATGACAAGGGCTCGGTGGGGAAGATTAGCGTGTCTTCGGACTCAGTGTCCACTCTCAACAGTGAGGACTTTGTCCTTGTGTCCCGGCTGGGGGACGAGACACCCTCCTCCACTAATAATGGTAGTGATGACGAAAAGACAGGACTGAAGGTAAGGATGGTTGGGTGTAGGTATGGACGCAAGTACGAGGGAGAGAAGGGGGACTTAAGAGGTGTAATAGTTAGAGTTTAAGTGCTGAATGCCACAGGTCTGTTGACATTTACAGAGATAAATGCTTTCCTCAGGTGCTTCTTCTTACTATTCGTATGCTCAGTGCTGATTAGCTCTGATCAAATAGGAAGAGTTATAATCACGTTCAAAACACCTGTTTGATAACAGATTGTGCTGCAGGCTCCTATCAGCACTCTTTCTGTCGTAGTAAAACTGATTTAAGAGTGCATGTCAAGTCACTCGGCTATAACCTGTTTGTCATCGAGGTGCTTTGAATCAACACCTTAATGTTCATGTGTCTGTATTTATTTGTAAGCAATGTAATGCATTAAAAAAAAAAATGCAGATTACAGATCACTCACTTGTCAAACGCTCTCAACTCATCATTTTAAACATGCAGCGGTTTTTAGATCACATTTATTACTCTCACACTCTTAACCATAACACTAACCATTTCTTGTTTTGCTTTTATCATTCGCACTCTACCTTTTGCTCATAGTTGGTCTTAGATGTGTGTGTGTGTGTTTCATTTGTTTGCCTTTTGTGACTGGCTACTTGCAGCCCTTGTGTGCACGTTCACGTACATCTCGAGCAGTCTGTTGTAGGATTTGTCTGTTGTGAAGAACTGCGTGTCTTTCAAACCTGTGAGGAATGAAATTTGTTTTTGAAGTTTTACCACTGAAAACTGCCCTAAGTAGTAAAGAGAAGTGGAAAAAGAAGGATGTGGACAATAAATCCATACATCAAACAGCTGACAATAACAGTCTTCTCCTTTTTTTGCGAGGGCCGAAAGTGTAAGAAAAGTCAGCTGATATTTTGCAATTGTGTTTGTGTCAGCAATTCGAATGCAGCTTAACTTTGGGAAAACACTTCTCATCCGTAGTCAGCCAGCTGCTCCTGTTTGAATACATCCGTGTGCTACCGTCGTGTTGTACGGCTGCAATACAGGATGCACTCCGTGATTGAATTCAGCGCTTCCGTTCGGACTCACTCAGGAAGATATTAGCTCATGAACAGTGTCGTGATGCAGCTTGGACCTCGCTTTGAACCCACTGCCAGGGCAAATAACAGGGTTGTGTTACTGGAGTGTAGCTGTCCACGAAGACAACAGAGAGTTTTGAGGGAATAAATGTGGCCAACAGCCGCCATCCTGTGTGTGTCCCTACTGGGTTCAGGTTTCTATTCTCCTCCTTCTCCTCTCCTCTCCTCTCCTCTCCTCTCCTCTCCTCTCCTCTTATTGAATTAATACTTCTGGCTCACATGTTCATACTGTGTCCATTAGTTTGTCTCATCAAACTCGGTACCACAAGATGGCGCCAGCAGAGCATGGATGTTGCATATTCAGTTCATGAGAAGATGCCACACTTCTCTGTTGTTTGCTGTGCTTGGAGAAAATGTGATTTTTATTTTTTTTTTCATATTACCCGAAACAGTTATGTTGATGGACAGCTCAGGAGAGGTTTTGTGCTTCCTAGTTGACATTGTCTGCCTGCTGTCAGATGGATGACAAGCAGCACCTGACACCCATCCACTGTTCTCAGTATGTAGCGGTGAAATCACTCCATCCACTGACACCCGCCACTCGGTCATCTTGATATCATGTTTTTGTTGGTTTTTTTGTTGCCTGCCGACACACTCTTGTGCACATTTCCCTCCCAAGTCAGTCCATCCAGTCAGGCCCAGGAGTCAGTGTTTCTAAACTTGTTGTTTGTTATGCAGGTGATTTCTGAGGAAGGGGTCAGCTTTAAGGTCAGTCTCTTCTCTCGCTGTCTTTTCTTTCCTTCTCTTCTCTCTCTCTCCGTCTCTCTCTATCTTGTATATATCTCCTCTTTCTTTCTGTGATGTGATTCCGTGGTGATTCTGTCTGTGATTATTTGTGCTTCCTTTGCCGTCCGCTGAGCGACGGCCCTCCTAGTTCTTTAGTAGTTTGGTTTTGATGACGGTAGTGATAGACATTCCTACATATAGACCGTAGTTACCTGACATTTCCCCAGGCTTGTAGCACTACCTGTAAACCACAACTCCTGCTGCAGCTGCATAGTGACAAAATGATGCGTGAACCTAAATACAGAATAGATAGCTGGCTTCCCCAAAGAATAAGCTTTTTCTCATTATGCCAATTGTTCTGTGGCACAAGAACTGTTGGCATTGCAGTCGTAGTATCCATCCTGCTGTAGATTATTATCCTAGCCTGACAACATTGGAAACATGCACCGATCCATGGCAAACCGTTTACGGAGAGCCCACTTGGAGCATGTTACCAATACGTCACCCGTGAAATCACAAACACCGCAGAGAAAATCAGATGTGTATCCTCGGTTGCTCAGTACAACAGTGCCCTCTTCAGTGTAAGTCCAATCACCATTTGCTGCTGCTGCTGCTGCCGCCACAGCAGGTTGGGACATAGAGCTTCGCCTCATTTTGTGGCATTTCATGGTTAGGACGCAACTTTCTCTTGGTAGTTTTTATTCGGTCGATTCAGAGCAACAGTACGTACAGTCAGTGTTGTCACAGTTGTTCTATTGCACTGGTACTGGTAGTTCACACTTTGAACTGACTTATCTACTAATCACTAATACGGGATGAAATCTAATAAAGATGTATCTCTGACATGAAACACGACATCTTTTCCCTTTGAACACACTGCAATCACTTGAACTGAATTATAAGATCACTGCT
Organism: Stegastes partitus; assembly: GCF_000690725.1. Classification (NCBI taxonomy): domain Eukaryota; kingdom Metazoa; phylum Chordata; class Actinopteri; family Pomacentridae; genus Stegastes; species Stegastes partitus. The sequence goes on along the minus strand of NW_007578387.1, from coordinate 64,646 downwards.
AGATTCAGAGTCACTGCACATGTTTAGAAACTGTAAGAAACTTGTAATGAAGGTTATGGTGATCACATTTTGCAATAAGAATGTTATGTTTTTTACATGTTTGGGTGTAAAGTTGTGATTTTCTGTGCCTCCTTTTGTGGTTGTGTGCGTGCTTGTTGCTATGTGTGCATGTGTGATTCTGTACCTTTTGTGTGTATCAGATTGTGGGGAATGGAAGTGAGCAGCAGCTCCAGAGGGAGTTAGAAGATGTCCTCATGGACCCGTCGGTAGCTGACACTGGGACCGCATCAGAAGCAGGAATGGACAGCCTTGGCAGGGGCGACCATGGCCACCTTCCTACCACAGCGTCACCTGTACCGCCGGGCTCTGACCCGCTGAGCGCACCGCCGCCCAAGTTGGAGATGGTGCTTCCTGTTCAGACGGCGCAGGAGAGCGAGCTGAACGAGAGGTCGTACAGAGGTGAGCCAGGATGTGACTGTTTTAATCCTCTTTTCTCACTTCTGTCGAAGCTCACACAGCGGGGGTTATCTTCAGTTTTATAGATTTTTTGAGACACTAACAGTTCACAGATGCAGACAGGTTTCTAAATCATATTTCGTAAGTTGTGCCTTTTTATATCCCCGAAGAAGACTGTTGCTATTTTCGTCCTATTTGTCTTTTCTGTTTCATGATTTTCGTCTAGTGTTATGACTTCTCAACCATCCACCTAAAGCCTCTCCTAATTTTTCATTTCTTCTTCTCTGGCAAGTCAACTTATCTCAGGCTTTTCTCCTTTCTTTTCTTTCCCAATTTGCAGGAGATGAATCGTCATCAGAAGGCAGCCCAAGCAGTCCAATTCCAGATGAGGACAGCGTTGTGTTCAGCCAGCTGACATATCTCGGGTGTGCCTCGGTCAATGCCCCCCGGAGCGAGGTGGAGGCCCTGCGTATGATGAGTATTCTGAGAGGGCAGTGCCAACTCCCCCTGGATGTCACGCTGTCTGTGCCAGGAGTGTCTGAAGGCACTGTCAGGTAGGGGGAACGTATGGATAATCGGTTCATTATATGGATTGTTAGTTCCACTTTCACAGTCAACTACAAAAAACGTGCATGCAATGTGCATGCTTCACCACTTACACACAGCACACATGGCAAAACTGAGTGATTCAATGGTGACTTTAAAGCCATCTGACAGCAAAATCTTTGATATTTTAACAGGTTGTTGGACCCCCACAACAGTACTGAGATTGCCAACTACCCTATCTACAAGATTCTGTTCTGTGTACGAGGCCACGACGGGACACCGGAGAGCGACTGCTTTGCCTTCACTGAGAGCCACTACAATGCCGAGATCTTCAGGATCCATGTGTTCCGCTGCCAAATACAAGAGGCGGTGAGCGTTTAACGTTTAAGTAATTGTTGTTGTCTAACTCAATTAAAGTATATGTGCAGCGCTCGTATTTGCCAAGCTCATAAAAACTTTACACAACAGACTGCCATTTAGACAGGAATGCGAGTAAAAATGATTTCAGCTGACATCACATAACTTAGATTTTTACATGAAACGCATATAACAAATACAGTTGTGAACTGCAGTTTACATGCACTACTAAACACCACCATGGCAGTCTGGAGTTTCTAATGACTCCTATTAGTTTTCTATGGTGGAATCACTGAAACACACACGTCTTTGTAACAAAAACATGCATTTGAGCTCTTTCTTAGATTTATTATAAGTCTTTTGGAAAAACAGCTTCAGGAATCTGCTTGGTCAAAAATATATATACAGTAATGCTAATATTTTGGCCATATTCACCTCAGTTAGAGGCTTTAGGAGCCATCCGCAGACTTCTGGTTGTACCTTTGACCACTTCATGATCACCTTCACAAAACTTCTATGATACACCAGTCATGACTCGATAATTCAGCGCTAAATGTAAAACCTTCTTTTATGTCAAATAGCAAGCACTCTGACAGGGTGGAAGTGGCCGTTTAGGACACCGGTCACAGTTCTGCTTCCACCATCAGTGGCGGAGACGGGGGACAAGTTACGCTCCACCGTTACCATCCGTGTTTACGTCCACAAACACTGAGCACGCTCGCTGTGTGTGACGTCGTCGTGTCCTCTTCTGCGCATGCGGGACACTTTTGGGTCGTATGAAGTTCACACAGCAGATCACATACAAACCGCTTTTAATTGGAAATGTGAAGAAACTCGCAAAAAAAAAAAATCGGATTTAAAAAAAAAATCCAAATGTAGCATTAAGTCCTGCAGTCTGAACGTAGCCAATCTGTGGGATTGTTCAGTCAGATAATACGCCGTTATCCTGATTGGTGACATAAAATGTCATGTTGGAGTCAGAATCCAAGGCTGTCATTATGTTAAGGCTATTTTTCATGAATTCCGTTCGTTTTTCCCAAAAACCTGTCGGATAGCAAGGTTTTGGATTGTTGAGGGTTGGATTATCGAGTCACGACTGTATACAGACGCACGTGTGTGTGTGTGCTTTTCTTTACAACTGTACAGTCAGTGTTACTGCAGTTCAGTTAGGTAACCAAAGAGGGAGAAAAAGCCTCTCCTCTAACACATATGACACCTTCTTCTCGTTTTTCCTCACTTCTGCTCTCACTTTTACATATACATGTGTCCACACTCACATGGCCAGAGGTACACTGGTTGACCTTGTCTTAAATAGTTGATCTCTCCTTAGCCTTTCCCTCTGGGTTCAGTGTCAGTGTGGGAGCTTCTTCAGTGCTCCCCTGGGGATTATGTCATGCAGCGCAGTTTGCATTGCGATGCAACCGTGTGCAGCCATACACACAATCCCCAAAGCCAACTTGCACTGGGGGGGAATTGTCATTGCTAATATACGGTCGGTTCAGCAGAATAGAAGAGGGAACTCACTCAAGAAACTGGGTTAAAATACAGCTTCGATGTTCACTGACCCGATTTCTCCCTCATGGAAGCACTCTTCCTTCAATGTCACTAAGAGCCCCCAGACATGCGCTACTTTATCTCTCGTGCATCAGCCAACGATCCAGTTTCCCAGACATCCACCCACAATACATGTACTCACACCAAAACACACGGAAGTAAGCTCCAATAGTTTTTCATGCATTCACTCAGCGTCTTCCTTGTTTCTAGCTCTGGCTTTCTTCCTCACAGTCTTCCTCTTGTACCTGCCCTTGTCTTCCTTCCAGTCTCACAGCAACAAACCCATCTACACTGTCTTTTTTGGCCTTTCATTCTCACTTTTAGATGGTTGTGAGTCAGCCCATTGGTTGCCTCTTGCTTCAGGAAAAAGCTGCTCCAGTCATGTGCTTCACATCAGCCTCAACTCTGCAGTAAACGACTCATATGACCTCCTAAATGTGTTTATTTATTCATTAGGAGGTCTTAACTTATTTATATAGAAATATATTTTTTAAAACTGAAACAAAAAATATTCACTCTTTTTGACAAAATCTGTATTTTTAAAAAATAATCTTTTAATTGCAAACACTCCCAAAGTAACCCTGTAGCAAGTCTTCACATTAAATATGTAGATTTTCTTTACCCATAATCTCAATTTGGAAAAGAAAATTCTCCTCATTTTACAAAGCAGTTACTCTCAGTTCATCCTTGTTAGGTAATCATGTGCCTCTTTTTTTGAGATTTTGTGGAATTTCTTTTTCTCAATAGGTTTGTGGATTTTGTGGAAATGTTCATACATAAAGCAAACCACCTCCTCAGTCCCGCTTCGCTTTGTGCCAGACCTCCTAGTCAGGCCCCAAGGCTGGTCTGTAACGATTCCCCCCTGATGTTAACGGTGCTGCAGAGCCCTGCTCAGTCTCATGCTTATCACCTCCTTTTTTATGACTATAAACTTGCTGCTCAGAGATGTATATATCTTGTGCCATGTAATTCAAATCGGTTCACCTTTAATGGATTTGTTTTTTCACAAGTGATCTGAGCTCCTATCCAATTAAATAACATGTAGAAAGCCAAACACAGTAAAAATGACTCAGTGGTTTTTTGCAGTTCCATGAAGCTGAAAATCTCTTAAAGTCTCATGTCAGTGTGCACATGAACATAATGCTGAAAAGACTTTTAAGTGGCTGGATCCAAAATCATCATAAGATCTTGTGTAATTCCTTTCTTAACAAACCCAAAGGTTAAAACATAAAACACGTCCTCAATAGTTTATTTGACATATTTAAAATATTTCCCAGAGCTTCCTTAAAAGTACAAAAATAACCAGCGACAGAAACTATGAATGAAATTCAAGTAGTGAAGAGAAAAGGATGTAACAGCTGTCCTTCTTTCCGATGTGAATACGTTTGTTTGACAGCTCCTTTTGTGGAATCCAGCGTTTTTTGTGGGGGTAATAGCTTGAATTTATTTTGACTTGTGTTATTACAAAAGCACTCAATGTCAGTCTAAAGTGTACGTCAGGCTGGATGTTTTTGAAGTACAGCTGTTCATGTCTTAAAATGTGCTCCTTCATGCTGCACACAAAGAAAAACAAAATCCATTTGGAGACATTGAAAACTGGTCAGCTTTGACTCTAGCATTGATCGAAACCGTACAGAACAACAGTCCCATTGTGTTAAATGTTAAAATCATTATTCCACCAATACAGGGGGTCACCCCCCATCTAACTCTACTCATCCCACATCTCTTACATCTCCTCCCCTGTTGTTTCTCAATAAATAAACCCGCTGCAATCTCCTTCTACTGCACCAGGAATATAACAAAGGCTTTGTGTAGGAAAGGTTAGAAGCTGCTTTATACCCTGAGCTTGAAAAAAAAAAAATCAAGAGTGTTGTTGTTTATTGATAACAGCAGTTTCCCCACACCGTCTTTTCAGGCACTAAACCTCAATGTTCTGCTGTTTACCAGAATTAGAAATGATCCAAAACCACTGTGGCCGTGGGCCTCTAGTCAGGGGAGAGCTCTGTGATTTAGCACAAAATCACACACACATGTCTGTTCGGTAATAATCAGAAAATAAAAGACTTTTCTCTTCACTAAATGCAATGCTCATAAATTTAAACTCTTGTTAGCGGAAAAGTATATTTAGAGAATGTAAATAAATTATTACCACCCAGTTTTTCCACACTTGGCAGCCTCTAGCTGCTCCCCCCCAACAACTCTGCTCCTCTTTAGGGTTCGAGATTTAGCAGAACTCTGCAGTTTCTGGCAGCACTGAGTTGTCTTTGTTTTATGTTAATGCGAACAATACCTCCACACTGTGACTCAAAGGCAAATATGAATCAGTGTTTTAATGAGGGTTCAGAATGGATGATATGTAGGAGGGTTTTCAGTCAGTGGAGTAGTGGGTCACATGTGCACAGGTCTGATAGAACTTGAGTTTACTTTGATTCGTGCCAATATCTTTGGTCTCTAAAACTCAACTTTATGGTCCACAAGATATTTCGGCTACTGGAGCTGATAGAATTTTTGCCAACGCCAAAAAACCTGCTGCAGCATTTAGCCTTTTAACACTGTTTATTATCTTATCAGCGGATGCTTTCCATTTCCAGCTATGTAATTAACTTGTCATTGGTGCCTTTGTCCACATCTAATGGAGACAACAGAGCAGGGGACAGGAAGAGGAGAGCTGTGTTGAAATATAATTTTGCTATTGTTGTCTTTACTTTTTTGTTGAATGAAGATCACTAAAGGTCATTACTTCCTCTTCAAACACAAATCGTTAGGGTGCTTATGGGGAGTGTGCTCCACTGAATGAATTAGCTAACTGATGCTTAATTAATTAATAAATGAAAGGACAAGTGCTTTTGTTCAGTTTCCCAGTTATCAAATGAACAACTTTAGCTTAAACTTCATGGGTTTAGCTAACAGATGGGCGACCTCAGCTCCCCTCGCTTGTTGTCTGTGGTCGCCACACAGGAAAGCAACTGATTGGAAACTCAACATCACAAGTGGTGTGACTGAAAATATCTGTCGTCTTCATGTGGAAACTTTCCTTGAGGGAAGTCGCTAGTGCAGAATAATGAACTGTAAGTCTCGTGGTAGCTTACGTAAGTTCAGTCTTCTTGGTAAGGGTGTAAATGCAGTTATTCATTTAAATGGTGCAATTTGTCAGTGTTTGGGTTTGAGTACATGACCTTCCTGTTCTTTATTCATGTGCATATTCTCTGCACAGTCGTGGCTTTAAACAGCATTTTACTGAATTCATGTGTCTTGTGAAGTTAATTACGTGTGTACGCTTTCATCCCGCAGGTGAGTCGGATACTGTACAGTTTTGCCACAGCCTTTCGGCGGTCAGCGAAGAAGGCAGTTCTGTCGTCTCAGCAGTCTGCGCCGCTCACCCCCGACAGCGACTTGTTTACTTTCACCGTCAGCCTGGAGATCAGGGAGGATGATGGCAAGGGTACATTCAGGTGAGGCTAGCGTTCAAACGTCTTGTATATTTAAAAAATTTTAAGGCATGGAAACCATCATTTAAGAGGTTGTCTAAACGAGACGAAACGACGAATAAATTAGAAACCGTAAACGTCATCATCAAATTGGATTTGCAATAGCCCAAGAACATGATGAATGTTTTTGATGAAAATATCCACCAAATATCCTGAGATTCACACAGCAAATGAGCAGCGTAATGCACATAAATACAGGAACATGCATCCCTAATTTTGAGGATCAAGTGTTGTTTAAAGTTTGCACACTTTCTGTTCACCCAATTATTAAAATCATAAACCTTCCTGAGGTTGACGGCAGGTGGAGTAAATGCTTCACACGAGGGAAGTGCCATCTGATTGGTTTATATATATGAAAAAAGAACATGTCGGTAAATGGAGCATGAAAATGATTAAGCTAACTGTACAGTGCTGAATAAAGAGGATCACAGAAGACGGATATTTTTATCACTTGTATTGATTAATCACACGTACACTTCAGATCAGAGAACAGGACAGAAAGTTCCTGTTTGTTCCATTCAGTGCATCTTCCCTGACCTTTTTCCTTTTTATTTAGTTTTGCCATAACACTGAGTCACTTCCGTGCGTTCACAAATAGCCCCAGATACTCAGCTCATTTGAAAAACAAAACAAAATAAACAAAAATATGCCGGAGAGTATTTTTAGCCGGCACATATTTCCTCCTCATTAGCTTACAGTTGATTATTTTTAGTGTTCTGACTCCCAAACAGACAGCTCCTACATGCAAGTACACACTGCTTGTGTTTGTGTTTTAGCGATTTTAAATAGTGTATGGAATGCTATGTAGAAACTGTGCAGAAATAGTGTATATTATCTCTATATAAAATAGAAGTAGAATGTCTTTAAATCAGTATTTTTAGTGTAAAACTGTGGCTCAGTCTGATAAACCGTACTCAGAAAGAGATTTTTGATTTGTGCACTGCCTGAAATTCAGGTTCCAAATGTTTTCAATAGATTTCAAATTGATTAATGTTTTGCTTTTAATTTTTGGAATTTTACTCCGCTTACCTAACTTAAGGGTTTCTTTTTCAGTGTTTCCTCAGGAATTCATGCCAGCGAGGGTTTGGAGAATGTTGATTACAGTTTCTGTCTAAAACTTGGTTCCTTTCCTGCTCTGAAAGCGGAGCAGGAAAGGAACCAGAGTCTGAGGAGGACCAGAGCGTGTTTGAAAGGGGCTCTTATGAACAGTTTTATTGTGATAAATGACTGTGGTCTGAACTTGAACCATTGTCTTAATGCTTTTTTCAGTCAGACTGACAGAGTGACTAAAAAGTTATGAATTTCGTTTTTTTCTATCAATTTTATTGATTTGTGACATGATTTGTTCCAACCAAACACTGATTGGCCTAATTTCATGTATTATTTTGTAAACAAGTAGAATCAGCAGCATTATGGCTCACGTCCACAATATAGATATGATTAAAACCTCCATGTGTCCTGTCAGCTTGTGTTCAATTGTCTAATATACGTGTTCATACATCTCTGACTGTACACTGTTTACGCTGTGTCTGCTGCTGTATGACTTAAATGTGTTTGCTTTTCTGAAATCAATGATGCTTCTGATGTTGAGAATTTGGTATTTCCTTTTTTTTCCACATACAGCGCGGTAGCAAAAGACAAGGACAAACAGAGCTTCAAGCTGCGCGCAGGCCTCGACAAGAAAATTGTCATTTATGTTCAGCAGACCTCCAACAAAGAATTGGCCATCGAGAGGTAAAATAAAGCGCCAGCACTCACACGCTCATACACACACAATACATCTTCGGAGCAGCATTTTCAGAGATTTTACTTTACTTGGCAGCGTGCAGAATCACTAAACGCTTCTGTCGATTTGTTTCATGCGTTGGCTGGATGAGTCAGAGTTTCTCGTCAGTGATGACACCACTAAAAGGCAGCTGGGAAACATGGGAACATTTTTTTAAAAAATAAAGAAAGAATGCATAAAAGCTCTCTGAACCCCAACCAGTTTCTGGGCGCTTTTTGCTCCTGTCACGTTTTTCCTCGCTGTGTTTTTCACTGCAGTATAAAGTCCTGCACCTCTAAGGAAACACAACACAACCGTGACTAGAAGTAAAGAGAACTCATAGTATGAAGTCATACGAAAAGAAAAGTTGAATCTCTTTCATTATTCATTTTACTAAAACACCTGGAATCGACATGTATGACACAGACAACCAAGCACACTCACATTCACACCTACGGGCAATTTAGAATCACCAATTAACCTCAACATGTTTTTGTACTGTGTGGGAGGAAGCCAGAGAACCCACACTGCACGGGGAGAACATGCAAAACAGAAAGATCCCAGGTGTCCTCACTGGGACACGAACTAGCAACCTTCTTGCTGCGAGGCAACAGTGCTACCAACTGCGCCACCTTGCTGCCCTTGTACACAAACAGAGAACTGAAATTGGGTTTCTCTCAAACCTTCATTTAAAAACAAACAAAAAAAAAACAGTTGAATAAATGTACATACTAAAAAATATTTACAATGAACATATAATAACCTACAAAATATACAATTTAAACATATAATAGGCTAAAAAAATATACAATCTGACCATATAATAAGCTAACAATAGAAGTAAACACAAAAGAGAACAGAAGAACCTACATATTAAGACTTTGGTTCCGAACCGGATTTGTATGAAGAAAACAAATGTGCAGTGACAACAGTGCAGTGCAGTAGTCGGACGCGACAAAGACTTACAAAAACTCTGGGCTTCACGAGACAAAACACATGAAAACACTGTTGTGTCGGGAGAGAGAGGCGCCGCCATCTGACCGTTTAATCGAGCCAGCTTTGACACCATTTCTTTTTGTTATTTTAAACAGAATTGCGCTCCTGCAGCTGGTTTGTTATTAATAAGACATGTAGAATTAACTCACATTAGGTTGGTTTTTTGTGACTAATCTGAAAGTGAAGTTTAAATTTTAATGAATCTTCCTGTTTTTACAGTTTCTCGCTATGATAAATGGTGTAACTTTGGCATTACTTAAAAAAATGACATGCCTGTCAACATATACAGGTGGGTTTTGGGGTTCAGAAGATAAAGGACCTTGTGCTTAGTGTTGTTTTTAAGTTGATTCTAATTAAATGTCTACTGTGTAGGCAGTCCTGTGTTCAGAAGATTTGTTCTAAAACAAAGCCAACAGGTAGAACTCTACACATGATAAAGCATTTAAAAACAATCTAGATTATTTTAAGCAACTCAGGGACAGTAGTATATTAGTTCAAGTTTTTGTTACTGCAGGTTAGTCGTGAAAAAGTAAAATATTTAAGAAGGGAATTTGTACATCTGTCAGACTGACAGGGACGCCTCCATTTGCCACAGCTATTACGTGTCTGCTGAAAACCTGAGCAGACAGTCCTCAGAAAGAAATCGCTCAGCTGTAATTGATAAACACCCACCCGTGGATATCTTTACATCCGAGTGTCGACCCACGTCGGGGTTTAAGTGTTCTGGGACAGCGGCGAGGTGGTGATTGAGCTCAGTCTGTCTCAGAGGCTCTTCGTTTTCCACAGTTTAATAAATCTGCTGAAATTTAAACATTCCATTAGCTTTTTGTAGATTTCCATTTACACCGGCGGTTTGTTATTGTTTCATGAACCCGGAGAAAGTGCGGATTGAAGTGCCGTGTTTAATATCCTCCACGCTCTGGTCTGTGTTAGAAGATCAGATCAGGAAGCTATTTGCGGTAACATATGTGATCTTTTACAACCGATTTTACTCTATAGAGATTTATTGTTCTATGCCTGGTTCCTGCTCCTGCCCCGTTTTTTTTCCCCCTCTCCTTTTTTTTTTCTTATGTAATCCTATTCATATCATTTCTATCTCTCTCTCTCTCTCTCTTGCATCCCCTTGTGTATATGTGTGTATGTGTGTGTTCTCCAGGTGTTTTGGACTCCTGCTCAGCCCGGGGAAAAATGTGAAGAACAGCGACATGCACCTGCTCGACCTGGTGGGTGTTTTTTTTCGTGTGCATGTGTTGTTGTGTGTGTTCGTGTGCGCCTGCTGACTTCCTTCAACTTGTGCCCCCTCAGGAGTCAATGGGAAAGAGCTCAGACGGGAAGTCTTACATCATCACAGGAAGTTGGAACCCCAACACGCCTCAGTTCCAGGCTGTGAATGAGGAAACGCCCAAAGGTAAGAGCCAAGAGTCTGTCTAAGATTTGTACACAGCAGAATGGTTTTCAGCAGTTATTATTTCCTAGGTTTGGATTTATTGGCTAATTTGTCGTTAATGCACTCTTATTTTTGCACCAATATTTGACAGGAGTGTTAGAATCACTTTAAGTCAAGCTGTGAAGAAGCAGTTTGTGATAAACGTGTGGCTGCAATGAGTACAGATAGATGCTGTACCTAAACAGCTGGTAGCATTAGTAATTCTGTGCAGCTTTTATATTTAGCAGTTAACTGACACACAAACTACGCATGATGTTTTAGCTGTTTTCTGTTTTTGCTTCTAGATAAATTCATGTACATGACGACAGCAGTGGACCTTGTGATCACGGAGGTCGAGGAGCCGGTCCGTTTCCTTTTAGAGACGAGGGTCAGAGTGTGCTCCCCAAATGACAGGCTGTTCTGGCCCTTCAGCAAGCGTAGCTACACTGAGACCTTCTACCTTAAACTGCGACAGGTTTGTCAAGTCATGGGACGATTTCTGTGATTAAATCCGTTTAAGCGATGGACTCTGTGACCTGAAATCAACTGAAACCTGCAAGAAAATACACACATAAACTCACAAATAATGGCTCCAAATCCCCTCCATGTCCCACTCATATACAAAACTGAAAAAGAAAGAAGAAATATATTTGTCAACCCAAGAAAATGTGATTTAACCTAGTTTATCCAGACAACTAATGGTGTGTCAGTTTTGAATAATTTAAAAAAATATCTAAAATTGGATACAGGCTTTGGCAAGGTGTCCATATGAATCAAATGTTGTTGCCAAATCCTTAGAAAGATTGTGTGGAATGCATCGATTCCGTTCCAAAAATCATCTGGCAATGAAAAGAGAGAATCAGATTTCTATGTCATTGCTGTACACTTTATGTAATGCAGATGCTCTCTAAAACTTTTTTCAAGGTAAATATGCATCAGTTGTTGGAAGATTTTTTAAAATAAACAAATTTGTGGATCCAATGCAAAGTTAGTTCTAACTGGAGCCACAAAAATATCTGTTATTTTAGTCATAATATCACAATAAGTCACACTGCACACGACCGGGTGTAACCTCTGTGCCACGTCACTCTCCCTTATGTTTCGTCTGATGATCTTCTCTTTTTAGATGGAGCGTAAAGAACGTAAGAGCCCCGCTTCGGACACACTTTACGAGGTGGTGAGTTTGGAAAGTGAAACCGAGAGAGAAAAAAGGAAGACCACAGCCAGTCCCAACATCCTGCCCGGCGGCCCTGGAACTATGGTTCCTTCCCCACCTGAGGACGACGAAGACGAAGGTGATTGGATGCACTCTTGCTTTCTTACGCACAACACAGAGGAAGAGAAAATATGCTACAAATCAAGTTCCAGATATTGCAGAGGGCATAGTTTCTTTATATAAGCCGTGCTCTTTACAAATATCCCCACAGAAACAGCCCGACCGGCACCACTATATGATAATAGTTTTAACTTCTTGAGTCACCTGTTGTACTGGATCATATCAGACTTCTAAACAGCTTTAAGTGTTGTCCTGACCTAATTCAGAGAGAGGCACCTCGAGCACACAATAACAAAGCCAGCAATGCCCTGCAGCATGAAATTAAACAAGGTTAACCAGCTGGATCGCACCGCTTCCAAATATTGAATGTTCAAGCATTTTCCTTATCTGTTCCAATTGTTAATGCTTTGCTCCACCTAAAAAACCGAAAGTGTGTCCTCTAAGGCAGTGCCAGATATACACTTGTGAAGTTGAAATCCTGTGTGATATCAGACTCTGTGTTACAGAACAGTTTGTACTGTTTCATCACAGAGTACATAGCCATCAGCGCTGTCTGTGTGTTTTGTATTTTTGTATGAACATGAAAGGAGGCAAAGAGTATAAAAGGCAAAGAGCATAATTGAGGTACTTTCTGTGTTTTAGTCTCACTCTTTGGACTTTGTGTCCAGCGATTGCTCCTTGCCCGTCGCTATGAATGTTCAGGCGCCACAGTGGGTATAGATAATGTTGTTTTTTAAACCGATACTGTGTAAAACTAAAAAAAGACATAGCGTTTTGTTTAGCTTATGAAAACCCACGTCTAGTCTCTCATACAGACTGATTTAGACAGCTGTGACTGAAGCTCAACATTGTGATGTCCACAGCTGAGATGCAACTCAGATTAACAACATCCATCCATTCATTATCTATACACCGCATAATCCTCACTAGAGGGGCGCGGGGCTGGAGTCTATCCCAGCTGACTCAGGGTGAAGGCAGGGGACATCCTGGACAGGTCACCAGTCTATCACAGGCTTAGAGACAGACAACCAAGCACACTCACATTCACACCTACGGACGATTTAGAATCACCAATTAACCTCAACATGGTTTTGGGCCTTGTGGGATGAAGCCGGAGAACCCGGAGAGAACCCACGCTGCACGGGGAGAACATGGAGACTCCACGCAGAAAGATCCCGGGTGTCCTCACCAGCGACCTTGTTGCTGCAAGGAAACTGTGCTAACCACCGATCCACTTTGCAGCCCTAGATTAACAACAGAAATACCTAAAACAATACAACACACTCTGATTAACATCACAAAACATCAAACCAGAGGATTCCAAGTTGTCATATCAACATTTCATTGCACTGTAGACACTGACTCAATAAAACCAGTTACCAAAGTTTTTATATATATAAAAACGTGCAATGGCAGAGTGCACATTATGTGTATTAAATTCCCACCTTTATTTCATCATTTTGTTTTACATGCATCACTAAATGTCAGCTGTGTGCACTCTGAAGTGTTAAAGAAGCAGAAAGTCAGCGTTTATTACTTTGCAATAACAGCTCTCACTCCTTTTTGCTCCGTGTGTCCAGATAATGACGAGCCCTTACTCAGCGGGTCAGGCGACGTTTCAAAGGAGTGTGCGGAGAAGATCCTGGAGACCTGGGGAGACTTACTGTCCAAGTGGTAAGTTTCTGTTCCCATGTATACTTTTGTCCTTCCACTTCTGCAGGAGATGTACGCGAACATACTGTCATCTGCGTGAAAGAAGGAGCAGCGAGCTGTAGTTGCTGATAAGCAGCTTATTAAGATGGCTTCCTTCTCCCATTACTGCATTTGTTTTTAATCAAAAGCTCGCGATGAACTGAATAGAAACTGCCTGCGCTTTAATTAGCTGTAAGTTAAGCCCCCCACACACAGAACGCTGCACAGCATGGCTCTCTCCTTCTCCTGGTCTGCTCTTGAGTATGTTTTTCAGGGGGAAAGTAAAATGAATTTGTACAATACATACATATATAAAACTTTGTGTTTGTCTCAGTAGATTTTGGTATTTGAGATAAAAAAAAAAAGTTAACTTGATCACAGACTCGCTGAATATTTTGAAGCATTTCTCTCCTTTATATGATAAAAGTAACGGATAAATAAAGAAAAGCATCATGAGACCAGCCTGTTTTAACACTAGGCTTTCTGTGTGTGATTGGTGAGCTTGTGTGCGAGTGTGTGTTGTGTCATTGTGGGACGTAGCACTCAGGGAGCACACAGGCGAATCACAGAAAGCCCTTTACAATCTTATGCCCTGAGGACCGGGCCTGGCATCACTTACATCACATGCGCGCACACACACACACACACATTTTCTGCACACACATGTACACAGTTTCCCTTCTTAGTCTCCGCAGAAAATGCCACGTATTGCATAACCTGACGCTCAGAACAAATAAACAAAACAAACCCTGAAAATAGAGGAGGGGGGGATGAATTAAGAAAGGACTGGGAAAGTGAGAGAATCATCAGGGACTCAGGGATTTTCTGTCGGCTCCAGTCAGGCGGTAGTTAGTAGGTAGGTACAGCTGTGCCTCCGAGTGTGGCTTCTCCTTCTCCCTGTATCTCTAATTCTGTCTCTGCCACTTAAAGTGAGCTGGCAGATGCCCGAGTTTATTAACGCCTCGCGCAGTGTATATTACTCTCTGAGATGGAGCGTTTCCCCAACAGGTTTAACATTTAAAGGTAGAAATAAGGACGGAAGGAAAACATTGAAATTGCTTTTTTTTTTTTTTTTAGTGTGTGTGTGTGTTGTTGCGGTTTTCTGTTGGCTGATTGACTCCTATTGTCTATTGTCGTTCTGCTAAAAATAAGGTTGGGGTAAAATAAAGCACAACTAATATCAAGGGAGAAAGACGGGATGATGGAAATGATTCACAGTTTCGGGAATAAGTTTAGTATCATTCATTTTCTCTACAAAAATTTTACGTTTTGTGAGAGTCCTTGATTGATTGTATCTCTTGTGAGAGCTGGGAGTGGAACTTCTGCATGTAAATCATTATATTTTTGGTATTAGATTATATAGACCTGCAAGGTGGCGCAGTTGGTAGCACTGCTGCCTCATAGCAAGAAGGTCGCCGGTTCGCATCCCGGTGGGAGTGGAGTCTGCAGTCCCAGTCTGTCTGTCTCTAAGTGTAGCCCTGTTATAGACTGGTTACCTGTTCAGGTGTCTCCTGCCTTCACCCTGAGTCAGCTGGGATAGACTCTAGCCCCCCCGTGACCCTAGTGAGGATTAAGCGGTGTATAGATAATGGGTGGATATTGGATTATATAAGCCCTAATCATTATTATGATCTCTGCCAAGCCAACCATCAAATGAGACAATAGTCCACTTCCTGGGGCCATGGTAAGCATTGTTTTGGGTAGATATTATAGGCAGGTGTGCACAGAAAGGTTGTATTAGCCAAACTGAATGTCACAAAGTAATTTTTCCACCCTATGAGACTGACCCAGTAGGCCGGCGGTCCCCAACCTTTTCTGCACTACGGACCGGTTTTATGCAAGAAATTTTTCTACAGACCACTCATTGCATACGTAACAACAATAATAGTTTTTTTTATATTAAAAAGTTTCGAATAACACGAATAAAATTATTTGTTAAACGTGTTTACTTTTTCTTCTGTCTCAGCATCGAGTCTTTCCCAATTTCCAAAGAAGCTCCCCATAGATTTGGTTTGTTTTTTTTATACATTTCACAGCGATGATAATACTGACGGCTTCGTTTAACGGCCGAGCATAAAAACTGACAGTCAAGTGTGGAAAACAACCACAGACGGAAGTGATGGGAAGACAAGCTAGTCATTTTTCAAAATAAAACACCCTGTAGACTGCGCTGAATATAAAAAATAAAACAATAAAACTTCTTTTTTTTCCTTTCTGTGCAGCCTGGTACCAAATGACTCACAGCCCGGTACCGATACGCGGCCCGGTGGTTGGGGACCGCTGCAGCCGGCAACGCTACTGAAGTTAAAACTATTTGGTAACCTGTCGTGGCTGACTCTCAACTTTTCCCTTTCCTTACAGGCATATGAACTTATCAGTGCGTCCCAGACAGCTGCCGGCTTTGGTGCGGAGCGGCATTCCCGAGGCGCTCCGTGGGGAGGTTTGGCAGCTCCTGGCCGGCTGCCACAACAACGACCACCAGGTAGAGGAGTACCGCACTCTCATCACAAAGGTAAGACCTCACACAGTTCATGTTGATGATCAAGGCTCACCCCTCATTTTTGTGTTGTAGTGATTTGAGAAGCTCTTCGTCAACAGGGTGACTTAGATTTTGAGGTGGATTATTCCCTCTGTTGATTTCTAATTATTTGCATGAGCAATTACTAAGACAGACTTTTTTTATTTAACAGTTCTGTCCTCTCTGTGGTTACAGTTATATTTTCTAACTGAAACAAATTCAGTTTAGACAGAGTCTAGACATTTTGTTTTTGTCGTTGGATTGCGCTCGGCGGAGCACATTTGTCGCTGTTATCCTCATTAGAAACAGTCATGGTTACATTTTACCTATTTGGAAGTACACCTCAGGGGTCACCACTGGCCTTGTTTCATAAGTTTCCTTCTCATGTGCTTCAAACTTGTGATAGGAACCACTGTTGCTCTGCAGTTCATCTGCAGCTGCAGCTGCTTATTTTTAGTGTTGTGCAAGCAATACACCTATCTTGTGCTTGTCATGTGTGAACAGCTCAGCTAAAAGGAAATAATAACCGACTCAGTAATGTTGTAACAGTCTCCTAGTTCACTAACAAAGAGGCTAAGTGTCGGCAATATGCAGCTACTGCTTCATGAATCTCAGTGAATTTCAAAAGGTTTTCTTTTAGCTGCAGCAGTCAAGGAAAAGGTGGAAAACACGAAAAAGTTTCATATGTATTTAAACTTGCTTCTTAGATCTGGAAATGGGTCAGAAATGTGCTCTATTAAGCTACATAGATGTGTAATCTGAAGCAATAGTTTAATTTTCATTCAGTTATTTAGAACAATTTCCATTGCAGCATTTGCACCGTTAGATTTGTCGCAGAATGCTGGAGTGTTTGCCGCCTTTCATCGCGTGCTTGCTTTCTGGAGATCTGTGTCTGTTCCGAAATGACAGCCAACTTTTCATTTTTGGATCGTCAGAGAAGCACAGTGTGCATGAGTACGCTTGTTTTGTGTACGGATCGGAGGTGACTTAACCCTGCTGCTGTACGTGGTTAGCCCCATTGTGCTCGGAGAACAGTATGTGGTTTATGCAGGTTTTTTTTTTTTTTTGTCGGCCATAGTTCTGTCCGCTGCTCTTATGTAAAGGCAACATCCCCAGGCAGCGAGCTGGGTCCCAGGTGGTGACAAGATGTTGGCCTTGCCCTTTTCTCCCCTCTGCTTTCTCCCCCCCGACTCTCATTTTCTTCACCCACCTTTCTTTTTTTTGATTTATTCTTATCTCTGCCTGTCTGAATTCATCCTCTCGCTGCCGTTGACCTGTCTGCCATGTACTGGAAATCAAGAAGGGTCAAGAGAGGTTTTTAACACAGGAGCCGTGCCGTATGTCTGTTAACATGAGCGGTATGAATGGAATCTCAGCTTTCACTCTGACAACAATAACAATAGATCGCAGTGCTACTATATTGACAGCCACTGGACGGAAAGTTGCGTTGGAATTTATTGCAGAAGCACTGAAACATTCCAAGTTTGTACATCAGCCAACAAACCCACGGAGAAAAGTGCCGAGAACACGTGCGGCTGTATCTGACTGATAGAGGATTTGTGTTTTATTTAGTCTCCCTATAGCGAGACAGGATGAGGCAGCCAGTAGCAGTTAAAAAGGACGGAAAGATGACGAACGTCCCGTTTAGCACAGCGAGTTGGACAATTCCTGATTTATATTTCTCTTGCTTTCTCTACATTTATATATATAAAATAAATGATTGCCAGTTAGTCAATTAATTATACAGTTATCTTGTCAATAGAAGAGCTCCAAAGTGTTGACAGGAATATTGAAATGTGTTGCATAATGGCACTTGGCGTATTATACATCTTAATTAGGAAAGACTTTTTGTTCACGTACATTGTCGGCTATTGTTACTGGGACTAATTAAACCTCATCCTCTCATATACTGTTTCATTCTTTCCCATTTCAGCTCGTGTTTTTTAAAATCTGCACATACCATACTTATGTGCCAGCCCTTAATTTGCTTGTTGTGCTTTGACTATTCAGCCTCCCGCCTATCTCTTTATGCTTTATTGCACTGTATGCACATCATGTTCTAGCGAGTTCCCCCTTTTGTTCCTTGACCTCGTCTGAAGTTGGTGTTGGTCCATACTGCCTGAATGCAGGGCATTGATGAAAATGGAAACAGGGCTGTAGTTCTTAGACATTCACCCTCATCCTTTCCTGTGAACCCGTAACGAACTCCCTGATATGAAAGGTCCCCGCTGCCAAGTACGGTGAGTTCCAGTCTAACTTTTGAATGCTGCTTAATTAACACGCCACCGGTAACCAATACACTCATCAGGCCGTTGCAGCCCACATTTTGCATTAGCTCCGTGAATTATAGCGAGTAGATGCTAGTCAGAGTAACTAATTTTGCTAAACCAGTAATTGGTTTTGGCAGCACGTTGGTCCAGTGCCAGGAGATGTTAATCAGGAGGATCTTATGAAAGACCGCGAGACACACTGGCAGGCAATAGGTTGTTATTGTACCGACTCAGGACTGTAACATTCTGACCGTATTACAGCATAATGTCACCTTTCCTGTACGAGTAAAGTGTTACGTAATCATACGACAGAATGGGGTCATAATTAAAATTATACTGAACAATGGATATTATATGTAATCCTACTAATATTTGGTTCATGTCTAGATTGGGTTTATCATTTACAAATGTGTTTAGAGCTGTTAGAGTCAAATTATTATTTGATGTAATGCCATCATAAATCAAGTTATGTCATTGTAAAGTAGAGTTTTTGAAATGCTGTTATTTTATAGCCCAGTAGAAAATGTTGAGAGGCTGCTACAAAGAGCGAGGCGGAGGAGTAATGTATTGCTTTGTTGGTAGCGTTGATAAATCAGCTGTGTATCAGGCACGCTTGTACAGGTTCATGGAAAAATATGATGTTCAGTCAGACAGCTTATGATTCAAGTTGAAGCAGTGTTTTGTGAGGTAGTAGTTGGTTCACGGTTTTGTTGTAGAAATACTGTCATGCATCATCCACAAAGAGGTCCTAGCCTCCATTTAGCCACATCAGGGAAGACAGAATGTAAACGACTCCTAAGGTGGTAACTAGTATATTTGAGCGTTCACACCTATTCACACAAAGCGAACACATAAACACAGGCCTGGTCATGACTACCTGTCTGCCTGAATGTCTCTGTCTGACCCACATAATGACCTGTCTGCCTGCCTCTCTGTCTGTCCGTCTGTCCGTCCGTCTGTCTTTATAATCATTTGTGTTCGTGTCCACCTGACTCTGACTCTACCTGACTCCCACCAAGGCCTGTTTGTGCTCCTGTCAACTCGCGTGTCTCCCTGCTTCTATCTGTCTGTATGCTCATTTGTGTTTTGTCACACTGTCCGTTTGCTTTTTTATCTTTCCTCTGCTGCTGTCTCTGTATGACTGTATACTTGCATGTCTCTCCGTCCCAAAGGTTTGTAAGTGCATTGCTCTTCTGACTTCTGCTGGTCAGAAACTGAAATAAGTTTGTCTTTTTTTTGTGGCAAAACCACTTTTCCCATAATAACCTTGCCTTATTATGGTTTTAGTTATCTATTACCTTAAGGCTCATTGTACAGAATTCAGTATAATTAAGTCACCGTTGTAAATTTATTGTTTATTAGCTGTCCAGCTCTTTGGAAATTCCATTCCTTTGGGGCATTTCTTGTATTAATAAAAACATATGACATCACATGACCTGCTATTTTTTAATCTTGGTGTAATTGTCGGCACGGAGTGGCTGCTTTTTTTTCAAATTTATATAAAAACAGAATTGAATTATCAGGATGATGCACCACCAGCTGGGTGGTGGGTGGCTGATGGGGGTGTTAATAATAGTCAGATGGAAGTCAGGCAGTTTGCCATTTACGGATGAAATGTCTTATTCTCCTAATAGTGATTGGCTTGGCTTGTCAGCTGTAAATTCATTTCAATCTTCCTCATGAATTTTATTTATTTATTTAAGCAAAAGGACAAAAGATTGGCTGGAAGATTAATAACTACTGACATGAAGCGTCTTAATTTCATTAAACTAAGTACGGCGATACAGAACACTCGTGATGTTTACCAGATAGCCCAAATGCATTTCAGAAGTGGATTATCAGTCACTTCTCTTTATCATTAGTAGCTGTCATCATCAGCTTTTTTCTTTCTCTTCAAATCAGACATGTTGTGCAGGAGTTTAGGGCAATTGTGTTGTTGCCACGTCTGTGTCAGCTCCTGCATACCTGTCCTTGAGAGGTTGCTAAGCAAGGAATCATAATTTAGACAGCAAACAGGGCTGAGTTGTGCTTAGTTTGGCAACCAGGGTGCAGCACATCACGCTCTTCCTTCTTCCTGATTTTAATAGCTCTCTTTTCTTCTCGCTGTATTTATTCTCGCTATCTTGTGTTTCTTTCCTCTCCTCCACCTTTTCCTCCTCTCATCTTTGATTAGCTCTGTGTTTCTTGCGACTTCCATCCCCATCCTTTTCTCCCCCATCCCTCTCCTCCGTCTTCCAACCCTTTAGTCGTACTGTCATCTATTTTTAGCTCCTCGTGTGGTGGGCAGAGGAGGTACGTGAAAGCATGGGAGTGTGTCTGGATTGAGGAGGCGGTGGCGGGGGGGAAAGAAAGGTGCAGGCTGGTGTGAGACACTGTGTGGGTATGTTTGGGTCTCCCATCACGCTACACCAAATTTCCAAGCACGAGACAAACTCTGCAGTGTTCAGAAAGTCATCAGGGATAGGACGTAGACAATTCTGCAGTAAATCTGGCAGTAATTACTACCAGCTGAAGTTGCTAATTTTAGTACAAGATACTGAGTAATTCAATTTGATCATCAGATAATGCTGATCTAAATATACCTCTGTCGGTAATTATTCTCGCAAAGATTCAGTAAGCTCTTCACATGAGGACTGAAGGGAACTGGCGAGGGCTATCCCATGCAATAATAATAAACCTGGCTGTTGTCACTGCTGCGAGGGAGATTATAAAAAACGTGTGGTGGAATCACGCTACACAGGTATGGCTGATTGCATCAAAGCGCTTCTCATCTTAAGCGTATGTGCACCATCTGCTAATACATGCAAAATTAAATGACACACAAAAACATGGACAGCGTTACAGTCAAAATGTTCTGCACTGCAAAAAGTCCATATGTTTGAATCCTGCATGCACTCGATCTAGTACTACCCCAAGAATACTTTGTTTTTTTTAACGAGAAATTAAGTTGTTTGAACTCTTTCTGTCTCTTGCTATTTGAGAAAAAAGAAACACTTGTTTATCTGGAAAGATCATTGGAGAAAGTAGGCCATGTAGCTGTACATTACATAAGGGCCATTGTGGGACGGTGTTTAAATCGTGGAATGCAGCAGCATTGTGTGTTTTACCGTGTTTACATTTGTGAAGATATTTATGTTTAATGAATGCTTGTTGTTAACATGGCTGCCAGTGCTTTGCTTTCTAAAAATACCTAGAAAAAGTTTTCCTTCATGTTTTCGGCCATGAGATATCCACATGATGCTCCATCTCTCATCCACCAGTTGAACTCCGAGTGCCTTAAGAGATGATGTTACTTAACAGTGAAGACCGTCATTGTTAGACCTACTTTGAGAACAGACTTCATTAGTTTGAATACATTTCTTCTGTTGTTGTAGTTTGTGTTATTAAATGAAATCTGAATATAACTCCCAAAAGTATTTATTGCAGTTGTAATTGAAGTTCTTTTACATTCTATTGATTCTCATGAGAACACTTTAACAAAAGCACTGAGTGAAAGAAAGTTTAAAGATGCATTTTTGAGTGATTTTTAGCCACTAATAGTTTTAAATCTGAAGATCATTTTCTCGAGGAAAAAGAAAAACACGAGCAAATTATTCAACAATTTCCAAAATCAGTATGTAAAACTAATTAAATGTGACCTTTGACCCTCATGACCACCAATAAATGTTGGTAGATTCTCTGAAACCTCACTTTCTGTCCATTCCTCGATGCAAAAGCTTCCAACTCCCTAATGTTGTTTGTTTTTTTAATGCTGCCTTTGTAGTAAATTCAGGATTATTGTAATTGTTTGGTGTTCTCCTTATGATCAGTACAAAGACTTTATTCCTATTTACTTTTACTTTAGCGGTAATAGTTTTGGTCTCTCTTTCATGCCGCCAGTCATGTTTCTGGTATCTTGAAAACCTTCTTACTTGCTAAACATAGTTTGTTTGGTGTAATTGAATAATTGCATCTCTAAGATCTTACCGAAACAACTTCTTTGTCTTTGCTGTGCTTGCTGCTTAATGGCATAAACAAGAATTGCACATGTACCACAGCTGAAACACATTTAGTGATGTTAAACAGTTTGTTAACTGTTTTGATAAATACAAGTAAAGAATTAAACATGAACAGTATTTAAAGAGGGTTTAATAATTATGGCATAGCTGTTGCTGTCACAATTCAACTTTGCTATTTGAAAAGATTATCTTTTACATGTTCATGATCAATTTGATAATGTTTGATTACTCAACTCACACAAATGTATTTAGTAAAACTTCTCAGATACTTAAGGTTTATTACTTTTTACTGCAGGTCTAGTCTGTTTATTCAGGAGTCTCATGCACATATTTATTGTAGTGTTGCATCTTTTTTCTTTAGGTGCTTTCTCCAACACTAGTTTTTATTAAAAAATGTATAAATGGAGCTTTAAGTGATGATTTTCTCTGGGATTACCTTTTAGAAAATGTTTGTTTTTTTTAAAGCATTTTTTATTTCCTATCTGAACTTGAAAACTGGCGCTTTTCAATCTCTCGTTCACAGTTTGCACCTAGAAGGCAAACCCAGTTACTAATTGCATAATTACTTGCTGCGTTAGTGAGTCAGCTGCTAATTACACAGACCGTGAACGCAAATTAAATTACATGCGCTGTGCTTTCATTTATTTAATTCTGTCAGTCTCTTAAGCTTTTTTTTATATTAGTGCAGTTTATTATTAATAAATTACAATATAAAAATGCATAAACTAGCAGAAGTGTGTTGTTTTATTCAGTGTACATTAGAATACCAGCGTAAAAAACAAACAATTAAGGTGGCGTTAAGGCTTCATTTGTAACCCTGGAGGTAGAGGAGGTTGATTCAGATTCTGCTCGGTCTCTGTGCCGTTCATTTCAGCAGATTTTACCTACACGTAAGACTTGATTTAACTTGTGCAGAGCCATAAGCACAGCATCTGTGCAGTCCTTTAAGTATGCTAGGGTGCACAGCGCTATAGGGGACCAGCTGTTTGGTACTGCGTGTCCTTGGCTTACAGTGAGATTAATAACAGAAATAGTTCCTGTAAACTGCACCAGCACATGTGGTAATTGTTTCACTTAAACAAATACGACAACTTTTTTGGCACCGTAGAGGGAGAGACACCCAGATTCTCACCAGTCGAATCTCTTCTGAAAACGAGGTGAAATGCTGAAGAATATCAAGTCAATTTGAAAGGATTAAGGTTACTCTGAATGCTGCTAATTTTAGCACTGTGACACTGTATGTTTAAATCTTGGGGTAATTATCAGAAACACTGGCACACACAAAAAAAAAAAAAAAATCGGGGAGGAGTGGGAGGGTGGAGGAAGGAGGAAGGAGGCAGCCTCGTGTCTCAGCACTTGATCATTGGCTGGAGCCACGGGGGGAAGGGAGGAGCCACAGTGCCGCTGTTTCTGTAGAGAGAGGCAGAGGCAGCCAGAAGGAGTGTGAGAAAGAGGCAGCAAAGGAGGATAAATGAACACGGGGGGTTCTCCCAGCATCGGTATGCCTGCCTTCCTGACTTCCACCCCAGACGTAGTTGCTGCTCGTCCGAACTGAAATAACAGCTGAGGTGTGTTTGTATGTGTGCGTTTTAAACATCAGTCATCCCGCACGCTGCCTTCATCCCCTCAGCTCCCGGCTCTCTGCTGTGATCTTACTGCGAAGGACCAGACAGAAACTGAGACAAGAGCAAGCGGAGATGGAAGAGTGGTGAAGAGAGGGTGAAAGAGCAGCAAGAAAGCAGAGGAGAAGAGAAGGAAGACGACAAGCAGGCTCAAGGACAGGATCAAAAGGAGAAATTATGTGTAATCTTTCCCGCAATTTTTGTATGCAGCACCTGAAACAAAAATGTGTTTTCACCGGACACGGTGTCTGTGACTCTGTGGACTACAGACAGATAAGAGAAGCCTTCAATCTGGGATTCATGCAGCTGCAACAGATGTTGAAGACATCTCAGACTTTATAGGGAGTGGAGGCATTTCAAGCATAACTTGGACCGGAATTCCTTCAAAGTCACATTTTTGTCTATTTTCTTTTTTGTGCCTTTAGCTGGGAAGTGCGCTTCACTGAAAGAGAACGGACGAGGAATACCCATTTGAGTGTGTGTAACCAGTTCTGCCTGTACTGAGGACAATTCCAGAGGACTTCCTCACCTTTCTTTGTCCTCTCCATCCTTCCTGCGTTTAAAATGGTAGATGGCAGCTGTCTCGTCGTGAAACCGCAGCATGGAGCTTTTTACTTGGACTGAAACCACACAGCGACTTTCAGAGCCAGCCAGCTACCTGACAAAATAGTGGGTTCTTGGATTCATCGTACCCACAAAGGGCCCCTCAGACACGTATTCCTGCCCAAGATGATGAATTCCTCCCTGGATCCACTGAACCAGAGCTCTGCTGACTCATCAAACTTATCTGCTCCCTTCTGCTTACTTGAGATAGGCTATTCCCAAATTTTCACCACCTGCCTCCTTGAAGTCTCTATCATACTTCTCCTCACTGTGCTCATTATTTCCGGTAACCTGGTGGTGATTTTCGTGTTTCACTGCGCCCCGTTGCTCAGCCAGCACACCACCAGTGCTTTCATCCAGACAATGGCATACGCTGATCTGCTGGTGGGAGTCAGCTGCCTTTTCCCCTCCCTGTCCCTGCTCCATCACCTCCAGGGCCTCAACCCCAAACTCACCTGCCAGGTGTTTGGGTACATGGTGTCTGTTCTAAAATCCGTTTCCATGGTGTCTTTAGCGTGTGTGAGTGTAGACCGCTACATCGCCATCACACGACCTTTGACTTATGCATCCCTGGTGACGCCTTGCCGTGTGCGCTGCTGTATTGTTCTAATATGGCTGTACTCTGCTCTGGTGTTTCTCCCCTCTTTTCTCGGATGGGGGAAACCTGGTTACCACGGCGATGTGGTAGAGTGGTGCGCAAATGAGTGGAGCACTCATCCGGCTTTCACAACCTTTATTGTTGCACTGCTCTACGCCCCAGCTGCTCTCACGGTCTGCTTCACCTATGCCAACATCTTCAAGATCTGCCGACAGCACACCCGAGAAATCAGCGAGCGCCACGCTCGGTACCGGCCCCAACAGCTGCAGGGCCCGGGGACGACTCCGGGATCTGTGATCAAGGACAACAGTGCAGTAGAGCAAGGGCAGTTGCCCCACTTGTCCCAACCACAAAAGCCTCATCACCAGTATCAGCAGCCCACATCGACATACCCAGACAAACGCTACGCGATGGTGTTGTTTCGCATCACCAGCGTGTTTTACATCCTCTGGTTGCCCTACATCCTCTACTTTCTGTTGGAGAGCGGAGGGATCTACCAGAGCCCTGCAGCCTCGTTCCTCACCACATGGCTGGCTATCAGCAACAGCTTCTGCAACTGTCTCATTTACAGCCTCTCCAACTCTGCCTTCAGAAAGGGCCTCAAACGCCTCTGCTCCTTCTGTTTACAGAGCAGTAGTGGTGGCTTTGGGGTTAGGAACACCAAAAAGGCTTTCGTTGGTTCTGTTGAAAAGGGGTGTGCAGGGCCGGGATATGGATATGGCCACGGGGAAGTGGGAATTGGTACAACATGTCATGTGTAGTGCAAAAACAGACAAAGGTGTTGTGCCAAATTGGCATTTCAAATTCCACAAAATGCTTGGGGAAATCGCTGTAAAATGTTGCTAAAATGTGCTGTAAAGAGATTGAAGGAGGTGTCGGTCTGGCACTGCTGTTCCCTTCACATTTGGAGGTCACACAGACATCCTCTCAGCACAGGTCGCAGCTGGCAAAGACGGAGAATGACAGTCAAGGACAAAGCAAGAAGGAAAGGAAGGCCTAAATTTCCCTTCGTGATGTGTTTCTAATGGTCAAGGAAACACAGCGTGCTGTGTGTGGACAGGAGTGACAGATGGAAGGAGCTGGATGGAAAGGAGGAGAACAAGGCGTCTGTACACGTGAACTCTTTTTAGGATGAACTAAATGTTTATCTGCTGGTTCTTTGGAAGTGAATCCTTAACTTATTTTGTTTAAAACAACAAAATGTTACAAGAAAAGCTGTTTGTGCTGTTTGTGAATCACTTTGTGTTGAATGCAACCAAGAAGACATGAATGCAAACAGATCAAGTGACTGACTGCTGTGATTTAGTGATGTTGTACTGAGGTGAGAGGCCAATAGCAAGCTCTTTAATTTTACTTTTATCTGCTCTTACCCCCTCAGTATTGAATATTTAAAAATGATACAACAGTGTGTTTCGTGTTGTCTCTTGCTATTGATTGATTGATTGATCGATTGACTGAGCTGAGTTTAAAAGAAATGGAAAGAAATGGTGTTGGTAGATCTAGATCTAGACAACACATTGTTTTATAGGTTATTTGCATTGACTGAACTGAGAATGATTCGTCTGAAGACAAGACATCTGTTCATGAACTTTGAATTTTTAGATTATTTATTGATGTTGTTGAGAAAATGTTGTGTCTTTAATTAAGTTGTGGGTTCACACAATGCGCCCATCGTTTATAATATGACCTGCCACCCAGCTTTGGTGTACGACTGTTAACCTGACATAAAGCAAATGTAATTTTTAGTGAATTTCAAGTAATATTTCAGATCTTTCTCAATTTCATTGCACCTTTTTTTTGGATTGTGTAGCTGAAGTTATTTTGTAAGTGTTTCCAAGGCAAAGAAAGACCAAGAAAGGATGTATTTTTACACTTATTTTATACTGATTGTTGGTACATCTTTGAGCTGATTTTTTTTTTTTTTGTAAAGGCTTTTGATTGAAGGTAAAAATGTAAAGCATTTAATTGGATAACCCTTTAGCTATGATCTTATTTCTGGCAGAGAGGAAGAGTCTGATAAGAAATCAGACGTGTGTGATTGTAAAGATTTTACATTTACGTCATTGCGCAGATAATTACCTTGCTGTAAATGTAGGTATACGCCGTATCGTGACTGCATTATTGTGCCTGCATTTGGGGACTAGTGCACATGCACACGCACAGATGCGCACACCAACACAGGAGGATCACATGCAAACAGAACAGACAAACAGCCCATTCACTTTGTCAGGAGGTCGACCTCTGAGCAGCACCATGAGGCGAGTTTTGACCCCCGAATTTCTGAGATTTGCAGTCGCATGTGCGTGCACATCTACACGCATGCACTGATTGAAGTTTGTTTTTGTCATCTTGTTTAATTTTTTTATATTTGTAGGTTAATTTCACCCCTTGATGCTAAATACAAAAGAATCAAGAACGATAATTAGCTGAAATGAATCCAAGCGTACATACTCTGAAAAATGATTTGTGTCTATGAAGACTCACGTCACATGTTTATTTAGGGGCAAATATTCTAGCTTTATATATCTTATCTAATCTACCAAAGAAAGTTCAATAGATAATATTGGAATATAATATTTTTCTAAATGTCTAATATATGAAGATTTAGTAATATGCTAGTGGGTTTTACACAAAGTTTGTGTGAAAGGTCCACTGCGCTGTGTTGGCTCAGTGATGCCTTGTGTGCATGATTATGACTGTTTCTCAGAATACCGTGACATAATGTTGCCTTGATATAAAAATGAACATGAAGTGTTGGGGGAAAACATTTTCCGCTAACAACAAGGGAGGGCTTAGTTCGTAGACCCGTGACTGTTTTTAGAGGACAGACTGGCAATTATATGCATATTCAGAGCTGTAAATGTGTATTAGCCGAACCTCTGACATTTGAGTCCACATTAATTGAACCTGAACCACATTTGTTGTGCAAAAATAATCCAAACCGGGACTGTTAATTCAGGTCTGCTCCATAGTTTGTGGTTATTTTTCCCTCTTCTCTGTAAAACTGAAAATAAGCAAACACGTGACTCAAAACGGTTTATTTTTTAAATTATTTTGCATGTATTTGTTCCTGTGTACCTGACACATATGAGTGTGTGTGTGTAGGTATGTCAGGAAGTGACCATTGGCTGAATTTGGACTGTTCAAGGTGTTCTAGCAAGGGTGCTAACAAGAGTTATCACCTGTCATTGCTTTCTTAGCGGCACATTCCTTCCCTCCAGTATACTGTATTTTTCTACTGTGTGTGTATGTGTGAGTGTGACGTACAGTGGTAGATAGGTTCACATGTTGTCTTTGAATATACTGGCTGTCGTCCGCGCAGCATTGCCAAATATTGTAATCTTTCCTGTTTGTACCTGATTTCGTTCCACTATTTGAACAATTGCCAGTGTACAGAAAATGTCGTATTGAATGTCTGATTGTCAAAGTACAGCGAATTTATTTTGTACAATCACTTAATTTCTTGTCTGTTCTCTTGTGAAGTGATAGATGTTGCACAGTCTTGGTAGGTTTAGGAGCATGCTTACTGATTGAAATGACTGAAGTTGTGTCTTTATAAATTGATTTGTATTTTCTTTTGGGCGTGTCTCTGCTGTAAACGTTGTCATTTTTATTTGGAAGGCCGATGCGGTTCACTTCTTAAAGGATGTTAATTCCCACAACAGTTAATGATACAGTTCCGTAGAGAATCTGTATTGAGGGCAAAGCGTTTAAGGAAACGATCGTTCCTAAATGCGCTCACATTAGTGGCCACGCACCCACATTCACATCCTTTTTGTGGAAAAACAATCGACTTTCATCCTCTCTAGAAAATGACACTGGTGACTGTCAGGAACTATGGTGCCAACAAGAGGAAACAGGGGCGCTAAATCTGGTCTAGGAAGTCATGTGTAGCTTAAGTGCAGCCTTTTTCGATGAAAGAAGGACAAAAAACTGGTGGTGAGCTCAATAATCAGTAGGTACAGTTACAACATTAATCAGTAAAATCAGGAAGGCCGTTAACAGGTGAACTGATATGTAGGCATGAAACCATAAACAAGCAACAGGTGCAAAGAAGGAAGATTAAAATGGGCCTCACTTCCATAACCAGTGTCTACTTTATTTCCAGAGTCTTTTTATTGTACACAATTGCTTTGACTGTAATGTAAACACATGAAGAGATTTAACTTTATTTTAAACCTTTTACAGTTTATCCAGAAACGTTAGAGTGCAGCTGCTGCTTATTTAGCTTCTTCTGGCATATCATTGTGTTGGCAAACAGCTTTAGGTGCATCACAACTTTTCTTTAGTACCCAGATGTGTGTCTGTCTTGGGAACAGGCAGAGTCAGAATATAGCTGTAAGTAGCTGTAGCTGTTGTCACATACTGTTGTGACTGTGACGTTCAAAAGCGTAATTTCTTATCTTTCTTTATGATCATAATTATTATATTTTTTAGCTGCGTTACAGTAAGCCTCTGCACTACTTTTCTTATGTGCCACATGGTAACAGCAAATTATCAGACTGACTTATAAAGTGACGGCTCGTCTTATTCTTTTTGCAGAAAAGCCTACTTGTGAGTGTTTAGTGTTGGCAGCTTGGGACCCCAGACTCTGTCTTCGTGTATACTCGTTGAACAGCAGCTCTACCTTTTGAGGGTTTGTTGTCTTCCCTGTCTTCGTGGGAACAAATCGTCAACTTTCCAACTGATTTAAAATCACAAATGTTAGGTGATTCTCTTCTCCACTTATCTTATGTGGCCTTTTGCAGCAACATGTGTGTGTTTTGGCCCTTCATATGTCAGCTACACAACCTTCTTCCTGTAGCTGAATGGGGTTATTTAGCAGATTAGGGCCGACCCAAGTTATCACAAATTACATCAGCTTATCGTCGTTAGGAGAGTATTTTATTTTTAATAATCAACAAGATGGCTTTATCACCCAGCCCGACTCTAAATAGGCAGAAACATTAATGACTGGCTCATGACACGGCTGTTCTAAGGGGGAGATCATTATCACATTTCACATGAAACGGATCACTGTGTGACTTAACCTTGGTCCTAAAATATTCCAAACAAAGGAATTTCAGTCCGACAATTTGTTTTTGTCCGCAGTGAATGCTGAAAATTTCTCACAGTGAACAATGGGGTCTTTGTTAGCTCCAGATTGAGAGCATGAAGCCATTACTATGTTGAATAATGACAACACATGTCATTTTTTCACAATGGCGTCGAATTTATTTTAAGGTTTCGTGTAAGACGGCTGCTTTTTTACAGATGGTGAATGTTGGTCAAACATGTTTAAGTTTGCTGAAAGCGAGTCTTTTCATCACGTGATGCTTTGTAACCTGTATGGTTTTGTAAGATGTACACGTTGTGTATCTGTACCGAGCAAATAAATGTGATATGGTCTCAGTGTCTTCAAATGACAGTGGACTAATTGCTATTAACAGGGAGTGGATGTCTCAGATGATGCATGTTTGTGTGCGAGTGTGGGTGAAAGAAAGGAAATACAAGCCAAGCATCAAGCCTGCATTTTTCTTTTGATTGTCAGTTACTCGACCTTGTCCCAAGTCAAATATCAGATCTTTCCAGATAGAAATCAGTTGTAAATACAGAAACAGCACATTTCTGCCAGCAGTTAGTCTGCTGGATCTGTGTCCTGGCAAAACCGTAGTGGGAAACATTCGTATGGCCATTTGAAATAAGAAACCTTCTGGCGCTGTATTCATTACGTGGTTATTTGCATTGCCTCTTCTTTTGTCATCTTCCTTCTATCAGATACATGCTTTGCTCGCCGCCGTTCTGCTGAAGCGGTACACCAGAGTACAAATGGTACAAAAAGTAGGGCATGAGACAGACTATTAAGATTTAATGATGGATGACGCTAAGGTGAGGAAACGGCGCTGTGGGTAGCTTGAACATCTGTCAAATGCAGATTATTGTAAAGAAAAGAAGGCGGTAAATGTAATTCACATTTGCCTTGCTAATTTTAGTGAAACTCTGAACTTACGTGATTCAAATTAGAATCCGGTGAAATAATCAAAAGGTAGCACTCTGGGTTATTTGGGTTAGGGAGCAAGGTTTACAGCGAGCTTGATAAATATCGCCCCGTGTTCTCTTGGCATCTCAGCAGGGTCCTTTAGGAGCAGAGAAAGAATAACAGAATGACATGTCAGCTATTGTGTTGAGTCAGAGAAAATCAGGGACATAAACAATAGAGGGCTCGCTATTCAGCCTTCTCACGGAAGCCCTACTCTGGTACTTTATTTCTAGCTTTAGACTCACGTAAGTGCACACAAACACACACCAACACGCTGCCATTTTTTTTTTTTGGCTTACCCACAGAGAAGAGATTTTATTGTAGTTCTGTTAGAAGAACATGTTTTGTCCCTTGACTTCCAGTCGGTTCATAGATCTTTTTTTGATTTCCCTACAGTACTACTCTGGCATTTGCTCGTCTCTGACAGCAGTTTTGACGCATTCGTAGTGTTGGCTAGGACGCATGAACAGAGGCAGACTGGTGAGCATGAGTAGCTGGGCTTTCAAACCCGCCTCCTTATTTGCTATTGATTATAATGTAAATTGATGGTCGCTTTGATGGGAGGTAAAACTGTCGGCTTGTGACCACAGGCAGAAATGAACGTCTCGTACAACATAATTAACATTCTTATTATAGTTTTTATCTTGAACTTACTATGTATTTCTTGATGTCTGTTGTTAAATATGTCTGTGCAAAAGGATAATGTTGTAGGAACCCTATTTGTTTTCTTCTTTTTATTAAAAAGGGACAGTGCACATTATTGAACAAACATAAAAAAAATACAGATTGTAAATGCATCAGAGTTAACAGAAATGCTAGTTTGCATCCCCAAAAAATCAGAAATGTTCAGCTTGATGATCAGCAGTGATTATTAGTATTAAACCACAGCAGGATATTTTTTTTGTTCAGTTTGGATTTCCTGTTATAATTTGGTTTGGTGCAGCACATTTCACACAAAAGCCGCTTAATTGCTTCACATGATAATAAAAGAGGCAATACATTAACTGTACAAAGAGACATATACACACATTTACAGATGCTCATATACATGCACATACATAAATATGTACATCACTGTACTGACTAAAATAGTCATTAGTTAAAAGAACATATTCTGAGGTCAGCAAGCAAATTGTTCCGTTCTTAAGCTGCGTAAATGTTAGCTGGGCACATGGAGAAGATTGGCATCTTGTGACCTGAAATGTCTGCTGGGCTTGTCGCCTGACAGCATGTCTTAAATGTACTATGGAGCCAAGCCATTAAGGGCTTTTGTATACCAGCAGGAGGATTTTAAATGATGTCCTGAAAGCTAAGGGTACCAGGCTAATGGACTCCAGTCTGATATTTTTACTTTAGTTTCAGTCTATGAATTGTGTAAGTTGAAAGAGCTACAAACTGGGAAATGCAACGGCACAGCCTCCTACTTACGAATGCATGCACGAGTTTCTCAGCATCAGACTTTGTCAAAAAAATATTCTTAATTGGTAAAAGGCAGCTTTAGAAATCTCTCAAGTGTCTTCATACTAGCTGAATTTGTCCCTGGGTTTGGCACAAAATCCCGTATACGGTCCTGTGAAGTATTAGCCACTTCAGATGTTTAAAGTTGTATCCATCACTCATTCCCACAACAGCCGGTTACATGACTGGACTAACCCCAGGCATCAAGCCAGAGTCTGAAAATCAGCGGCAGGTCAGCAACAAGAATGAAAAAGTCCTGCAGCAGATGTTGTGGCCTCCTGATCTCCACATCATCCAGTCAGTCCAGGATTACATAAAGAGACAGGAGCACCTAAGACCACCTAAATCCACAGAAGAACTGCGCTAAGCCCTCCAAGATGTTCGTAGCAACGGAGCTGCCAAGTACCTGTGCCGAAGTGTACCGAGGAGAATCGGTGCTGTTTTAACAGCGAAGGGTGGTCCAGCAAATGTTGATTTGATTTTTTAAAAAATCTGTAGTACTTTTGATGCCATGAATCACTTTTTTTTCTCTTTTTAACTTCACACAAAGTCTTATAAATAGAAAGATAATATAAATTTAGATGCATGCACTTGGGGCTACTGTAATAAGTCTTTTTTTTAAAACGTCTGTATAGATATAAACTTTCTTCCGTGCCCTCATTTTCTCATTTTCGCCTCCTCTGTTTTTTTTTTTCTCTTTTTTGCTTTAGCTTCCGTACACTATCATGAGATAGCGGATCTGTTTTCTCTCCCGTCTCACGCTACCCTCATTCTAAACTTCTCTTTAACTGAGCAGACAGAAAGACAGAGAGGAAGCTAATTGGCTACTATGTCAGAGGTCTTTGTGCGTGCTCTCAGCACTTCAGATAAGTATGGCTAAGTGGTGCCTGTGTAAACATGGATCGTTATCATTCACTGAGAGACTGTAGCCCGGCGTAATGTGCCCTTCACGCTGGATGCAACATCTCCACGTGTGGCCTCTAGAATGCATCAAATAACTTTTTCTGTGAATTGAACAGATTTCTGGAGTACAATGTGTGCACCTTTTTTTTCGTAGCCTTGAGGCTAAAGTCCAGTCTGGTCGAATTTTACTGATACACTTTACGGTGAGGCCCCTCTACAGCTGTTGGAAAAAGGGGAGTAGTCACGCAGGAAGAGCAGAATTACACCAGCACCATAATATTCTAACAGCTTTACAAGTTAGGTTGTAGTGTTGGTCATAAGGCTGCAATCTGTTATTTCTATTAAGCAATAAGCGGCTAGTTATTAGTAATTTATTAATTTATTATTTATTAATTTGAGCTGTGATAAAGTTCCACTTACAACTTGACATGACAAATCTCATCAAATACCCAAATCTGACTGTATTTTGTTGCGACGACAGCAGTTCAACTTCCCTCTGAGAGCTTTTTATTTTGATTTTTTTGCTTGATAAACAACAAAAGCTGTTGTAAAATAGTTGCAAATGTCTTTTTTTTTCATCTTGTAATAGTGTAGTCAGTTCAGCTCCACCGAAGTTGAATTTTAAAGTCTTTGCTATAAAAGAAGAAGACGCCTTTGGGTGTTTTAGATATTACAATTAATTTAAACCTCAGATACCAGACTGGGATATGCTGTGTGTCAATGAATGGTGTAGTACAGTACACTTACAATACTACATAAACACCAATTTAACAGCTGATCCGCAGACTCTACTCCGACCAAAATCATTCTTAGCTATCCTCAGCATCCCAATATACTGTATACACGCCTACAACTTCCATACTTGATTTGTGAGGCCCTTATTGACATAAATGTAGATATGTGTACATGTAAATAATAAAAAGAAGACATAATCCACTACCTAACCGTTACCATCCAACCAAAAGCTTCACCCCTGCCTAAATCCCTAACCTCAACCTAATTCTTCACCCTAAAACCAAGTTTAAACCCTCAAACTAGTGCTTTGAAGGTATTTCTAAAAGCAAGGACCAGACAAAATACAGTCACTCTCAAGGTCTGAAACACAAGCTGGTCCTCAAACACAATTACTACGGGCGTGGTTGTTCTGTTGTTGGTCTCTGATCCCCATTAGCTCGCTTTGTTTAAGTATCCCTGTCTTCCTGCATTTCTTCTAATACTTGCATTATTTTTGTTACACACTCTTCCTCTGTGGAAGTTGGAAACAGAAACCTCAGGGAAAAAAAAAAAAAAGAAAACGAGAGGGAGGGAGGGACTTGATGGGTACAGTAACAGAGACCAAGAAGGTATAATTAGCTGCTAAGTGAGCGAGAGAGATTTGAAAAGCATCGGTGATTTAAATGAAGGGATTTTCTTTGGTATACGGCTTTGGTTTGCGTCTGCTTTGGAGCTGGGGTTGCAGAACGGCTTTGCTAGGAGGGCTTTTCGAGCCAAGATTAATAAGCTTCTGTCCAGCAGAAGTACCTTTGGGCAAGGCACGGGATGCTGCAAAAACTTTAGGACTAGGTTCTGAAATGCTGGTGTGTAGCGAGAAGATTATCAGGCATGGATCAATGGAGTATCATATTAATTAGTTAAATTAACATGAGCTTGGTGAGACATTATTGTTGCTTACCGCTGACTGAGTGGCAAACCCTCTTTGATGCTGCTGACTGCCTCATTACACACTGATGATGTGAGAGAAGGGCCCCAGCACAAAGAGTGCCTTCCTCCTACAAAGTCAAATGAATGTCACCCAACATCAGGCCCGCTTCGCCTTCAAATGCTGTATGAAGAGACGTTTAAGTGCGGTTTTGATTGGTCCTGTAATGACAGGGCGTCTAAGGGTAACATTACTTATTTAGAGGCTGTTTGTTCCAAATACACTGATCATCAATAATGAAATGAGCGGTGATTAATCTTTGAGAAGCGAGGCTAGTTTAGACGGGAGCATTTACTGATTTGTGTGTGTGGTATTTCCATGGTGTGGGGTTCTGTCATCACAGCGGAGGGATATCCCAAAGAAGTGTGTGTTCACCCCGGCTTGTGTTTGCTCTGCAGCTGTTGTTGTGGTCACACCTTCCTGTGTGTGTGTATACACTTGCTTCTGCAAATATTTAAGGCAATGTGATCTTTTTTTCTTTTGTCCTGTCCCTGAGGAATCCTGCCAAACCTTGTTTTTCTTCTTACCACATCAGTAGGTTGATTCTAGGGATGACAAGTCGGTTGGTCAACTGCTTGGGTCTATGCTGACGTATCTCATTACCTATTTGATGCTTTTTTTTAAAAAATTATTCTTTTGGCCTTTCGTGCCTTTATTTAATAGAACAGTGGAGAAGGGGGACAGGAAAGTGGGGGAGAATAATGGGGGATGGACCTGCAGCAAAGTGTCACGAACCGGATTCGAACTCGCTACCACACTGCGTCAGGGACTTTTAGCCCCTATACATGTGATGCCACCTACTTGATCCTTTTATGTACATTTTGTACGTACAGGTTTTGTTCCCTGAGTCCTAATGAATCTGATGTCGCCCTGACTTTTCCTCTAATACCACTGTGAGGTTAATGTGAGTCATTTAGGGCGAAACAGTTCAACAACTATCAGTTTGCCGTAACATTTATTACAAGCATCATCCAATCACTTTGGTGACCCCTCTTATCGGGCATCATTATCAGGAAAAATGTTGATTTACTTGCTAAGATGGTAAACATATGTTGATAAACAATGGTGAAAATGTACCAGCTTACCGCCAGACTGATAACAGTCCATCCATCCATCTATTATCTATACATCGCTTAATCCTCACTAGATTCACAGGGGGCTGGAGTCTATCCCAGCTGACTCAGGGTGAAGGCAGGGGACACCTGGACAGGGAACCAGTCTATCACAGGGCTACACTTAGAGACAGACAACCAAGCACACTCACATTCACACCTACGGACAATTTAGAATCACCAATTAACCTCAGCATGTTTCTGGACTGTCTGGGAGAACCCGGAGAGAACCCACGCTGCACGGGGAGAACATGCAAACTCCACGCAGAAAGATACCGGGTGTCAACACCGCGACGCACACCGGCGACCTTCTTGCTGCATGGCAACAATGCTAACCATGAGCCACCTTGCAGCCCCCTGATAACAATCCCAACTTTGAAATCATGTACATTTTCCTCACAGTATGTACTACAGCTGCCCTTATGAAGTACATACTTTTGCTTGCAGTAACATACTTCTTCATCAAGCTTCAACCGTCTTCATTGCTGCGTGTTGTATGAACTTTGTGCACTCGTCTTCAGCTTGTAACTTGAGCGAAGCAGTGAGACGAAAGTGACGTATCTTCTGCTGCTGCTGCTGATGATTGAGGGACAGAGTGGCCCGAAAAGCTTCCTCGCTTGCTTACTGCAATATAAGACTGGACGTACTAAGACATCCTGGTATTTTTGGCACACTGCATGTGACATAAAATATATTGGAACATGCAAACTCTTTTTCTGGCATAGCGTGTCGTGTGGTGAGATGAGTATTGAAAAGCACCCACTGCTGTTTTAGCTCACCGCATAGCATGGCCAACTTGCATGCCTATAAAGGCTTGTCTTGTTCTTTTTCCTTCAGTAACACCAGTCAGACTGAATGAAATCACATCAATTTTTCAGGGAAAAAAAAGAGCGCAGATGCACAGCAAAACAACACCCCCTACTTTCTTTTTCTTGAAACATTAAACACATTTCTTTCTTGTGCATATACTTTGATTTACACCTTCGCTCATCATCTGACGTCAGTCAGAATCATCCAGCGATTGTTTTCCTGCCAAAAGGTCTGAGACTTGGTTCTGCTGATGCACTTCAGATTGTTGATTGCAGAAAGTTTTGACAGTGAAAACCAAACACCCTCTTATCAGCCTAATGTTTTACAGTACAGTGTTTCAGTCTCAGCCTATTTATTCTATCCTATAACCTCCCTGTTGACACCACTGGGAAGTAGGTCAGTGTATCAAAGATTTGTTCAACAGCAAATGCAAAGCTTTAAGCAAATGTGTCACGAAAAACACATGTCAAACAGTAACCCTACTTTTTAGTTCCACTATTGGTAATTGGAAAAACTTCTCCCTCTTTCTTCTCTCTGTGTTTTGTGTTCTGTGTGTATGATCTGTTTTTCTTCATTTTTCCACAGCTGTCACTGCGGTCGGCTATTGTTATTGTTATGTATCTAAACCTTGGGAACACAAGATCCACTTGCTGTGTTCTTAAATTGAATGAAATTTTTAACAGGAATGGGCAAAGACAGACATGTAGCTGTGGACAGTCTGTACTGTAGAAGGGAACGTTCTGTGCCACCAGTTATTCATCCTGCCTTGTAATGTAAATCTCAGCAATGTGTGGAGCCGCCACAGACTGTAGAACACTGACCACTGCTGGGTCTCTGAGGAATTTTCCTTTTCATCGAGACCCAATAACATCAATGTGTTGCAGATTCTTAAGTTGCAGACTGTCTTCCTCTCGTTGCCACAGTGTCTTTACCTCATTTCACTCACCTTAACCCATTTCCCCCCGTCCTCTGTCTCTCTTGTAGGAGTCTCCTCAGGACAGTGCCATCACCAGGGACATTAACAGGACGTTTCCTGCGCACGACTACTTCAAAGACACTGGAGGAGACGGACAAGACTCGCTGTACAAAATCTGCAAGGTGGGGCGCTAACACCCGTATAGAACGTCTTTTTTTTTTTTTTTTTTCCTGCAGACGATCAAAAATGGATTCACACAGCTATATACCAAATGGCGTGCAAAATGCTATGTAGCACAACAAATCAAGACGAACACTCCGTCCCAGTTTGGCTGCCATCACACTTAAATTTACAACACAAACCTTCTTTCCTGAATCCTTTTACAGGACATATTCTATTATAGGCAGCTACTTCAGGAAGCATTTAGTAATATTTGCTTGAAGTTAAAATCCACATAATGCACAAGAAAACATCAGTGATCCTTAAAACTACCTGATTAGTCACAGTGAGGAGATGTGAGTAATTAATACAGTATAATCTCTGTCTTAAGTGATTTAGGGGGATTTATTAGACAACTTGGCCTTGACATGCATTTGCAATGTCATGACCACAAAGGAAGATGTTGTGTTCGCTTAAATCTTTCCTATATTATACAGGTGAGACATAAATAATTGATCTTTTTGGCAGCGGTAATGTTCGTTGCTCGAAAAACTCGGACATATTAATAATCAACACGTGCGACCGAGTCACGTTTCCCTGGAATACAGTGTAATTACTATGTAAATGACTTGCTTTACAGTAGGCCTGAAGTTTGTAGAGCAGCAGCGAGAGTTGCCGATGCTAAAATGACCTGTTTATTAATTAACGCCGCCACTCTGTTACTGGGTGGTTCAGCGAGTTCGCAACTGCCTGTCTAGAAAAGCAAAAAAAAAAAAAAAAAGTTCCCAATCGAACAAACACACACTAGCCCCAGCTGTAATCAGTCCAGCTGACTCACACACACAAACCTCACAACTTGTCGTGGAATACTTTTAACATCAACTATTCTTACGCTCTCTCTCTCTCTCTAATGACAATAAGCATGGACATATGAATATCTGTGCGGTACACATGCACTCATTGTAACCAAGAGTCCCATTATCTGTCACAAACGGCCTGACTGCAGTGTGTTCACAGTTTTCAGTTTCATTTCATTCATTATGCATAACTCAGGTGAGGGCATCCATCTCTTCCCAGACAAGCACCTCCTCAGGTGCGTTTGAATAATTCAGTGGGCCCTCCCTCTCCTGCGTGTATGGATTGATCCACGCTTTGTCTGTTTGACTTGTACTCATTATTTGTGTTTGTAGCTCAGTAGGCCACTACAGCCCTCTCGCTCGTTCTCGCCCTCACTTTCTCCACTCATATTTACTCCATTTCGTCCGCACCGACATTTCTCGGAACCACCCATCTCCGTGGCTTTTTCTCTCTGCCTCCATGTCAGTCTCTGCTTATTGTAATTCTTCCATCCCTCACTCCAGCTGGCCTTCATTTCTTTAGTTTCTTTTATATTCTGTGTTTTTATTCTTTGCTGTTATACCACCAGTATTAGCGTGTAGCACAATTAAGACGCTCACAGCCCAAAAGTCTCTTCATGGGCTCGTTAGCGTACACTGTCACACCTCAAGACCAGAAAATCCTGGATGTATGTGTTTTATTTTTAAGCGTGCTATTTCATCTTTGTACTCAATTTTTTTCTTTTCGGTTTTAAAACTGTGTTAAACGTTCAGTGGAGCTTGAGCCACGCAAACACATTTCTCACCACTCATCGAATACAGTACAAAATCAGTATTTACATGTGTTTATAGCCGGGGGCCGGTTTGCCAAGTCTTTCGATATCGCCGATCGTTGAATTTACCGTAAAACTTCTTTACTAACTCTGTGTCCGTTTGCTTTTCTCCTCTCCTTCAGGCTTACTCTGTTTACGATGAGGAGATTGGCTACTGCCAGGGACAGTCCTTCTTGGCCGCAGTGCTGCTGCTGCACGTGAGTTTACATACCAGCAAAGCCCAGGAAAAAAAAAAAATCGAGCTTTTCAAACAATGTCAAGAGATGAGAGGGACTGTTCTGCTTTTTATTTGACATTGATATCTTTTCAAGTTATTGCAACGCGGGATGATTAGCTCGGGTCCTTTTAATGTCTAATGTCTCTCAGAAACCAGGAAACAGGATGACGTACTCTTCAAAAAAGCAGCTGGAGAAAGAATTCTACTTGTATATGTAATGTTTAATATGGTTATATTCATGTGGCGCCTCAGTGTGACTTGCTTTGAGTTCGGTCCACAGAAATGCCAACACTGTCACCTAGTGGAGAAACATAGTCTGTCTTTTTCAAGGAGAGATGAGTGCAATGTGACACTGTTTGGGACAACACTTTATTAATCTACAGATATTTATACTGGAAAGCTGTGGAGTAAAATATTCCACTTCATGTGAAACCTGGTTCATTGAGCTGCCATGAGTTACTGATTGCTAAATCCTCGGTCTCCTTCAGATGCCAGAGGAGCAGGCGTTCAGTGTGCTGGTCAAGATCATGTTTGATTACGGGCTCAGGGACCTTTTCAAGCAGAATTTTGAGGATCTGCATTGCAAGTTCTTTCAACTTGAAAGGCTCATGCAGGTCAGTGTGTGTTTCATTTGCTTTTCCTGAATCTACACTTCAGCAGTTCTCTGTGTTCACACATAAACAGTATGTGTTAATCTGTTATGTACTCAGTAGTGCTACTTTTGCACTTTTTGTTCTTTCGATTACTTTTTTAACCCTGATGTTAACTTTGATTTGTTCTCCTCCTCCTCTTCTCCATTTTCCCAAATACTTCTTGTTTATTTACTTTTTTTTTTTTAATCTATTAACTTACATCTTCTATTTCTTTCTCCCTTCATGCTTCACTTCTCCTTCTCTCCCTCCATGTTCTCCTCTTTCTCTTTGTTATCTTCTCCCCTTCTTTGTCTGCCGTTTGCTTTTTCTGTGTTTACCAGGAATACATACCAGACCTGTATAACCATTTCCTGAATGTGGGTCTGGAGGCCCATATGTACGCCTCTCAGTGGTTCCTCACCCTCTTCACAGCCAAGTTCCCTCTTTACATGGTCTTCCACATAATTGACCTGCTACTGTGCGAGGTTGGTAATGAAAACACAAACACAGAGACGCAGCTGTAGCGCCTGAAATCCTCAAATACTCTTGAAAACACTTTACTGTCAATGAATTCAGTTCATTTGTTTTTTCTTTTTATATACACACAACATCCTATTGGCATGAAGTAGAGTAAATAGGTCTTTACAGTTACACTAAAACTGAGCTCAGATGTGTTTGTTTGATCATGATGTTTCTGTAGCATTGATTGACTGATTGGTTGACTGTGATAGCGTTTAAATACTAACAAAGTGATAGAAGTGTGAAATTTAAGTGTAACACCAAAGACTCTTCTAAGGTCAAAATGCAAAATTAGTAAAACATTATCGGCTTGAAGAACCCAGAGCATGGGGAAGGTTTCTTGTGTCATGCCACCAAGACAATGTTATGCATTTAATATAAAGCTCTACATCTGGAGAAACCTTTGTCTGATGAATCAGCTGAATAATGTGATGCTACATGGTAATGTGATGCTGTAATGAAGCATCATAGCAACAGGAGAACCTGTTTCAAATCACATACAATGTAAGATGAAGGTGAAAACCTTCCAAGATCGCAAACTGAAGTTAAACAATATAATCTGCAGGGATAAGTAGCAGACATTGTACATCTCCAAATACTCAAAGCTTTTAAAGTCATACCATTAAAACAGCTACAACTCTAATCTGAACAAGTATCTGTCGTTGGCTTGATGTCAGAGCATCTCTCGTAAATCAATCGCACAGCAAAACGACAGGAATTTATTTCAACCTGCAATAAATAAAGTGCTTCTTTAATCTTTTTTTTTTTTCTCAGGGCATTAGTGTGATCTTCAATGTAGCCTTGGCACTTCTGAAGGTAAGGCAGCCTGCACAAAAATGAGTTCACACACACACACACACACACACACACACTGACACACACACTGACACCCACAGCTCTGAGCAGAAACAGAAGCAGAGAGTCTGTGCCAACAGAAGCTCAGGCTTTGGAAAGATTTTACATGTTGGCACATGCGAGCAGGTGAGACACATGCACAGTGTCACCCTGCTGTTCTGGGCTAAAAACAGCACACATGCTTTTTGTTAAAAATGACTTTTGCTTCAAGAATAGAGTTCCATTAATGGAAAGAATTCTTCAGGGCAGTTTTTGTTTTAGATTGATTTGTAGACTCAAGCTGGGTTCTCACAAACCTTTTTTTTTTTTTTTTTTTTAAATCTCATCTGTCATATCTGTTCTTCACCAAACCAGAACATTGTCTGGGCTCGGGTAAATAATAAATCTATGCCTGACTTACCTTTGTGTTGTCATCTTTTTTTTCTTTCTCAGACATCAAAAGATGATCTAATCCAAACAGACTTCGAGGGGGCACTCAAATTCTTTCGTGTCCCAGTTCCGAAGAGGTACCGCTCGGAGGAAAACGCAAAGAAACTGATGGAGCTGGCCTGTAGCATGAAGGTGAGTTTAGAGCTGAAAGGAACACAATAGAACAGAAATAGTCTTTTTTTTTAACTTATTAGTATGCAGTAGATTTGTCTGTTCAGCCTTGCGTCTCAGACAAACATCTGGGTCTTCAGGTTCAGCTCACTATTCATTTCGGTGTTATTGATAAATGCCCTACGGTTATTGTCCCTGGAAATATTCAGATAACTCACAAACTGTATTGAATTTGGAGTATTGGAAACAGAAAACAACATACAGCAACCCCCTCAATATGTCTGATCATCACAGCATCAGGTCATTGGGATTTTTCTCATCTAAAATCTGCATCTCATCTGCAGTGTTGTTTAAACACCACTAGGGGCCACTGTTGAGCTGCACCACAAGTTTAACCGATAAAACGAACACACATGCCTCTCCCTTTCTGTATCTTAAACACACACACACGCACACTCACACCTGTGTCCTGACCTGTTTTGAAGAGTCTGGCCCAGTTTAGAGGACCTGACTTTGAAGGTAACTTTGGGCAGAGATATTTATTAGCACAAACTCTGTGAAGGAGCCAGCGTGGAGAGAGGTTTGAACTTTTTGGTTTCCAGTTAGACAGGTGGGCAGCAGGGAGATCACACAACGAGCTCCTTTAGCAGGGAAAAAAAATCCAGTAGAAGCAGATCAGATGTACCTGGAGCAGCTGTGTGGTCTTGAAGATGCTTCAGCACTCGCCTTAGAGGCAGCGATTCCGAATATAAATCGTGAGCAGGGCTGATAAGGCCTCTCAAGTGGGAGGCTATGAAAGCAGAGATTTTCTAGTTTACGCTGCTTTTGCTTTGTTTCACTTGTGCGCTTTCTTTGGTTAACAAGATTAACTGTGCTTATACTTTGAGGGATTCTCTGTGCTCATTTGAATTGAATACATTCATATAGAAGTATGTCAATCCCCCCCCTTTAAAGGACGCTGCTTTAGCAAGTTATTTTGAGAACGTTATTTGGCACAAGAAAAATAATTCCAAGAAGTCATTTGGCAAATTGACCTCTGTGACTACTGTTATGTTGGACCTGGAAATTAAATCTGAGTCAAGGTAGGCTAATCTGAAGCTTGGATGTCACTATAGAGGGATTAACTGACCAGATTACTGCTGCCCTCACTGACTCCTGATACGGCCACCTGATTGGACCGCAAATCTTTCTGGGTTGCAATGTGCTTGAACTTGATTTATAGTTTTAGCTCAGATTTGTCATATGTCATGTTATATCTTTTCCAACTAGCAGCAGCAGCAGCCCTATGATATCATAGGAACGCTGAACTGGGATCAAATGTTAGATAGTACAAATAGTTTTTAATAGATTT
The DNA here is from genome assembly GCF_000690725.1 of Stegastes partitus. NCBI lineage: Eukaryota > Metazoa > Chordata > Actinopteri > Pomacentridae > Stegastes > Stegastes partitus. Next base: position 20,622 of record NW_007578387.1, on the reverse strand, counting down.
TTATCTTTGTACCTGATGTTAAGGTCTAATATCCTGATCGTTGACCCTTTAAGCTTTTTAATCTCTCCTTTTGTAAAAGGAGAATCAAAATGATAGTGATCCTATTTAAAGAAAGGAATAAGAACCTGTCTAGTTAAGGGTTTAGTCAGTTAGATAATGCGCCTAGACTTTCAGTTAACTAGTGACGCACTGCTGAATATCTGTGCGAGTCTAAGAGAGTGAGTCTTTAACCTATTTACTTTGTAATTCCAGTCAAAGGCCGTTATCATTTGTATATTTTAAGCAAATATGTGACAAACACGCTCAAACTACAGTCAGTTCACAATATGTATTCAGGAGGCGATCTCCGGGTCAGACCGGGTCATTTCTATTGTCTCAGTGTGTAGTTGTTACACCAATTTTTTCTTCTTGTCTGCCAACCTTGTGACCTCCAGAGCTGGTTTATGCAAATTGAGCTCAGAAATTTGAATAAAAATCATGAAAGTGTGAAGTTTTTTTTTTTCTTTCTTTCTTGACAGCCGTTTTATTTTCCTATGTGCTTTAGTGTCTGTCACCTTATATTACCTCGTGGCTCTCTGCTTTTTACCCAGCGTGAACTTGTATGTAAAGACATCGGCGTGCAGCTACGTACAATTATAGCTTTTCTGTTGCTGTATTACAATTTCTGCAGGATTTCAAGGCGGCAGCTCTTTCCTACACGCTGTCTGTGTTGCACAAACAGAAGAGCTGCTGCCACGAAGCACGCTCGAGCTCACATGACAGGTAGCAGGTGGTTTTCGAATATGCCACTAGTTGTTAGTGTTTTTTAAGCAGATAATACTGATGTTACTGCAGCGGTATCTTGCTAATTTATAATTGATCCAGTTATAGATTCTAAAGTCCTGTGAAGTCTTTATTAATTATTGCTGTACTTTAGAGGGCCTTGGACGCTCTGTGTTCCTAACTGCCCTTGAAAGAGACCCACCCAGCTATGCGATACCGGTTCTGCCAACATCACGAATGCAGGGAGCATTTGGATTATTGGATATTTGTAGTGTGATACCAAACCTGAGGGTGCAACATGCAGGCAAACATGCAGAGACAGAAGTGCTTTGATGGTGCAACCGCATCGAGGTACACTAAAAACCCACCGAATGGACAGCCATGTCTTACTTTGGGTTTTTATTTTTCATGCTGGGAATCAGGCAGGTTGGTGTTTAATTGATCTCAGGTGCACCAGTGAACCTGATTTCTGTGTACGTTTTCGTTTTAATCGACTCATACAGGGTGTCAAGAAAAAGCGCGTCAAGTCTCACCTGGATTTCTGCATTTATTGGTGATAAAATGGGCTCTGATCTTCATCTAAGTCCTAAGTGTAGATAAACACAGCGTGCCTAAACTAATAACATACAAACAGTTCTAATCTTTCGGGTCTTTATTAAACACACTCATTAAACGTTCCCAGTGCCGGAGCAAGAAGTAAGTGAGCCTTCAGATGTAATTACTGGTTGAACCTCCTTTGGTAGCAGACACTTTCAAACGAGCCGGTGGATCCGACTTACGTAACTTTTATGTTCGTATTTTTAGGATGTTCGGTGTGAACGGCCTTGCTCGGGGTCATTTCACGTTATCTCTGTTGGATTTAGGTCTGGCCTTGTATTTCTCCAAAAGGCTGATTTCCTTTGCCTGAAGCCGTTTTGTTGTAGAATCGCTTCACAGATGCAGAGGCAGCAAAGCAGCGTGCCTGCAGGGAAAGTGGCCTCAGTGTTAGATCATCTCATTATTGATGGTTTAAGTGTGGGTGAACATCTGAAGTCTTTGATATCACTTTGTAGCCTTTTACACTTCATGCAAATCAACCAATCTTGATCGTAAGTCCTCTGACATCTCGTCTTCAGCAGATGCTTCTTGTAAGTAGTGAACTAAAAATAAGTGTTTTTATAGGCTCTAGTCCCACTTTGAATTCTTTTTTCTCAAACTGGTCTCCGAGTTTGTTAACTCTTGACTTCAACTTTCGTTGACGTCATTACAGTCGGGTACTTTTTCCGGTCAACACTGTGAATATTTGAATGATGCATTCGATATAGACAATACATCCAATTGTGTTTTATGCTAAAACAGATTGCATTTGTTCATAATTGTAACTTAGATGAAGCTCTGACTCTATTTTAGAATAAAGGGGTTCACTTCCTTTTTCTTGCCACCAGTGTATTTACACAGGAGGGTTTATTTGGTGTTGCAGCCACATTTCAACAATGATATAATCCTTAAAATCTGCATGTTGACATTTGTTGTTTTTGCACAAATTTCTTTGAAAACTGAAGAAAGCTGTGAGTTATTGCTGAGCATATAGCCATAGATTTCCCTGCAACCAAGCAGCTTGTCGGTCAAGTTAACAGTTACAACTGGGGCAGTAATTACTCCGTATGTTCTTTAACATGTTATTGAAATGTTGGATCGGACTAAAGGATGCCACAGTCAAGTAAGGATTAAAAATCTTGTGTCCTTGTTTACAAAAGATTGGGGAAAACTCTCCGCTGGCAGCCAGCTGAAGTCCGTCAGCCAGAGACGAGTGGGCTAGTTTATATTTCCTTTCTTCGTTGTGTGCATAATTACCAAACATTTGCTTTTCGGCTCTCGTCGCCCAACAGATCAGCCAGAAGAAGCTGAAGAAATTCGAGAAGGAGTACCACACCATTCGAGAGCAGCAGGAGCAACAGGAGGCCCCCATCGAGAGATACGAGGTAGAAATACATACACAACATTACAGCACAACTTAAGCAACTAAAAATTCTGCAGGACAATCATAAAACTGAAAGCATTAAACCTTGTTGGTTGTTCAGAGACAATCAGGAACATTTGATTACATCATTACATCTTTGAAGGGCTTCACAGGGCTGTTTTAATTTATACTTATGTCTTCTATGAGCAACTATTTTAGTATCTAAAGTATGATGTTTGATCTCATCTTCATGCAACTCTTTGGTGTAGATGCACACAGAGTTACGACTTGCATGGCACTAAAAAAGCCATTAGCTATACATTTGATAAGTTATGTAAAGGTTAACAGGCCTGTGGTGTAGATTTCAAGATCATACATCACAAACAGCATTTTTGTTGTATCGTAACGAGGATGGTTGTATTATTGCTCGGCCACCAGACCAAAAGTTAATTTGGTTGACAGCACTCATTCAGTTTGAGTACATTCACTTCAATTGTCATTTTCCCAGGCATGAACTAAACTTGTGCTGTTTTTGGTAGTAGGAACATCTGAGATATTTTTGTTTATTTCATCTCTTCAGTGTATCTGCTCATCATCTCAAATATGTTTCACATGCATGTCAGTACTCAGTAAAGCCATCTGTTGCTGTTAATGATGTACAAACATGTTATGTTCTGTTAAACATTACAGACAACTCTTCACTACGCCGTTACGTTCTCACCTGATCGCAGTGAACTTTTACACTCGCAGTCTCACTATATTATTGCATTGCTCTGGAAACGGCCGAGCCAGGAAGTGTCCATTCATTCTTGACTCTTCATGATTAACTCCTTCGCCCTCCTTGTTTTCTCTCCGCTGTCCTTCCTCTTTCATGGCCCTTCACTTCTCTGCTTTCTTTTCCGTCGTGCTGTTCCACTCTTTATCTCGTGCCGCCGTTGTTTTCTCATATCTGTCTGTTATTTTTCTGACATCTGTCCCTCCTGTTCTCTTCTTTCTCCCTGCTGCTTCCTCTTTCTCTCTCTCTCTCTCTCTCTCACCTCTATTGTCCAGCGGGAGAATCGCCGGCTGCAAGAGGCCAACATGCGCTTGGAGCAGGAGAATGACGACTTGGCACACGAGCTAGTTAGCAGCAAGATCGCTCTGCGCAAAGACCTCGACAACGTAAGCCTGACAGAAAGAAGATAATGCGTTGGTTTGGCTGGGTGTGACTGTGCGCACATGTTCATGAAAATGTCACTTCTGCAAGATTTTGTTGAAGAAGCAAGTGTGTCCTGTGTACGGCAACAGTTGTGCAAGAGCTGAATTAAAATGAGACACAGCCTTATTTACACCAGACCTCAAAATGTGTGTATGTGAGTGTACGGCACAGACTCACCATTAGTGTGTGTGTGTTATTTATTAATTTATTTATTTGACTTTCCTTGAAAAGAGACAGTAGAGAGGAAACCGAAAAAGAAAGTAGGGCAAGTCTAACTTTCACTGACCTCATCATCACTGGGTTATTTTGTCTTGTGTGTGGCAGGCCGAGGAGAAGGCAGACGCCCTGAATAAAGAGTTGTTGCTGACCAAACAGAAACTGGTGGACTCGGAGGATGAGAAGAGACGGCTGGAAGAGGAGTCCGCACAGGTTAGAGCAAATAACAAGGCACTTTAGTCCAGATTGAAACTGAGCCCGTGTGGAGGAAAACCTTTCAGCGAGTCCAGCAGATGTCTAAAGTGTATGTTTTTCCTCCAAATCTCATGCGGCGAGCGGGGTTACTGATAGTAGGAAAGGATGGCCTCTGGAGCCGCAGAAATTCTCAGGTGAAGAAATTGGTAAAAGAGGCTGCTTAAATCTGCTGGCTGGGGGTCAAGCAGGAGACTAGTATGCAATATTAATGTGACAGGCTGTGACTGAGCAGTCTGTGTAATGGACAGAGTCGGGACTCTGCAGGTTTTCATTAAAACCAAGAAGTGCATCGTCTGATTTTACTGGTACGGTGTCTTTCTATCACTGCGTTAATTGGTGTAATCAATTAGTGTTGTTTGTTTGGGATGAAAACCTGCAGACCCGTGACACGGGGTCGCTTGTCTTTTGATTAATTACACTGTTACTTAAAAACAAGACTGTAATTTATATTTTCTTAACCTATGTGTTACCAGAGGTAGTAAGTAGGAGATGGAATCTTTACAAAGCAGCCATTAGGTGATGAGTTTAGTGTCGTAAAGCCGTCACATCCAGTTTAGACTTATGTCAGATGTCAAGCACAGGCATCTGTCAGTACACGTCTGTCTTTCTACATTTGGTTCTCTCTTTGTGCTTGTCAGTTTCTCTGCATGTTAACCTTTCTCCTTACAGTCGACCTGTCTTCATGTCTCTACGTGAAAAGCACATTTTTGAGTTATTGTTATTCTGCCTCATTTGTTGTAAAATGCAGGTTTAAGGCTGCCATTGGCCACCATTTTTGTCATTCCTTCAGTTCTATTTTCTATAACCTCTAAGCAACAACCTGAACTGAACTGAAGTTTTCAAGTATTACTGAGGATTTGGTTCATGCAGTAGTGTTTTTACATTTATCCATTTTAACGACAGCTCTCGTCTCCCTGCTTGCAAACGTTCCATCGAATCAGTTCAACTCGTCACTATTTTGAGGAAACACCAAAAGCCGCATCCGTCACTTAACCCCACCCAAGACGACTGTGATTGGTTTAAAGAAATATAAACAAAGCATGTGTTTTTCCCCTGTAACACTATGATAGTGTGGTGCAGTCGGACCATTATGTTCTGCAGAATGGGCCGTCAAAGTGGTTGTTGATAAAGTTATAGTTGCATGTTTGGAAGTCGACCCGTTTAAGGGTTAATCTGTCCGTGTCATAAAAACAAATAATTTAACACGTCAGAATCTGTCCGTGTAACACAAAAAACAAATCAATTTTTCAAACATTTTCAAGGCGTCCTCTATCATTTGTGTCGTTTCTCTAAAGATCCATCCTCTGCGCAGTCAAACCTTCAGTGTCAAAGGCTGTCAGTTGCTCTTTGATGTTTATTTTCTTGAGTTCAGTGAAGAATCCCTTTGAGGTGGAGGACAGAGCTGCCGCCCTCTGCTCCCATGTGTGTTCAATGTTCTCCTCCAAACGTCTCCTGTCTGGTTGAATGTGTAGGTGGAACTCTGAGTGATTTATGTGCAAGAGTAGAGGTTGTGTGAAGGGCGCGACATTGCCCCGAGCTTCAAGTCTGCCAATACCTTTCTTTGTCTTCTTTACATTTCATGACACTCACATGGTCTCTGGGGCCTCCGAATCCGCTTTCTGTCCTTGTAGCTGCCTCAACAGTATTTGTGTGTGTTTGTGTTTCCACAGCTGAAGGAGATGTGCAGACGAGAGCTCGATAAGTCTGAGTCAGAGATTAAGAAGAACGGTTCCATCATTGGAGAATACAAGCAGGTAAGCAGGCACCTTGTGCTTTAAAGTTTATTGTGTGCAAACATCACATAAATGTTTAAATTAGTGTTGATTTTGTACTCGTATCCGTAAAGGACAAGTTTCTGTTCGTATCATATAACTGACACGTGTCTCTTTTCTCATAAGTGCAATTCGGGGAAGTGAAACTGTTGCGTGGGGTAGCCCGGTTTAAAACCGGAACCTGTTTTGAACTATTTACTTGTGATTTTCAGTTAAGTCACAACCTCATAACAGCACCTCCGATCGGCTTTACTTAACCACCAGCGCAGACAAACCCCCTCGAAGCTCTTTGAAATGGTGATCAGTGCAAAAAAATTTAATTGTAGGATTATACCAATGTGTACAAGCTGTGTAGCCTGATAAGTGTTCATTAATACAGAAGAGAAAATACAAAAAAAGGAAACGTATGAGGGGAAAAGAAGAAGACAGTAAAAAGTAAATGAATATTTAAATGAATAAACCACAGCAGGAGTTGTTCCTCAGTCACAGCATTTAGTTTTTTGCGTGTCCTGGAGATGCTGACATAGACTGATCGCATACCAGAGATGAAGCTTTGCTGGGAAGGATGCAACGTTTTTTATGACTCTCCAATATTGTGCCTACAGGTAAAGGTGATATAGCTCAACATCATCACATAGAAAAATAGCTTTTTTTAACATTTATTGAGCAAGAATACCAATAGATGCCCCCATTGCCCCTACTTTGGCGTTTTACATAATTGCGCTCAAGTCCAATTACTGACTTGCTGCAATTTTTGACCAGTCTTCCAGGGTTTTCTTGTATCTACTACCTGCTTCAAATTCCCCCACAACATTTCAGTTGGGTTCAGGTCTGGACGTTGACTCAGTCCTGGAGCCATTAGAGTAATCCTAAACCATGCTTCCAGCACTGTGCTTCACAGTCGGTATGAGGTTCATCTCCTGAAAAACTGTCTTCAGTCTGTGCCAAACTTATCTACTGGACAAAAAACTCTTCACATGATCAGAGCCTGTTGCCTGTGTCGTCATTTGCTCTCCAAAAACAACTTTAGAGCAAATTCTTTTTCCCAACACTCGTCCCATGGAGGTCAAATGTGTGCGATCCCCTCTGGATTCTGGATGCTATGACACCAACAGTTCTAAGAGTAAGCTGCAGTAGATCCAGTTTTAGTTTAGTTGGGGTGGCCGGTTCTGGACAAATGGTCATGATTTGAAATCTTTGCATGCAGAGGATTTTCCTGAGAGTGGAATGATTTATTTCACCTAATATGAAGATCTTTTAAGATTCCTGCCAGACTCAGGTATTCACAACCTTTTTTCCTGAAGAGCCTTTTAGATCTTGTCAGTCATGATGACACCTCAATAGCAAAGAGAAGCCCAGACCTGAGATGTCAAAGGTTTAAATATAACTCCCTGAAGGGGTTTTAATCATTGGCAGCTAATCAGGGAGACATGATTGTGATTTTGTGGATGTGAAGATGTCATGAATGTACTTATGTTCTCTACGTGATTGATCAGTTTAGGTATAAAAAATAAATAAATTAATTGTGAGTTAGTACAAAAAGTTGTTTTCATTTGTTTAGGTATATTATTTTATCATTTACTAAAAAGCTGTGTTTAAAGGAGGATCAGATGTTTAATTGTCCCAGTATGTTTAGAGCCTACACAATGTCCTACTGCTTACTGTACCGACTGCTTCACAATCCAAGACATACAGAGCTGTTTTTTTGTGTTACCAGTGTTTTATCTGTAGAATGTATCTGCATGTTTTTAATTTCAATACAGCAGCGACAGGCCCGCCACAGAAGAATTGGGTCACACACCTATTTCCTTGTGTGTTTGTACCAGTTAATGCTATAGTCTGAAAGGTCAGAAGCAGTATAAAGTTAGTACGTGGTCTTGGTCTTTTGTGTTGGAGTAGTGTGAGCGGAAACAACTCAAGCCTTTATGGGTTAAAAGGTTGCAGGCTGAACTCAACTGAAGACCCACAAAGACCCAAAAGGAATTACTCAAATGTTTAACAGGGCGGCACAAAAACTCAGACAGCAAGAGCTGCCAGCAGTTGGCAGTCTTCACATAGCAGCAAGTCTTTGCTTAAGTGTTTGGTACTTTTTTAAAGTTCATTTAAAGCAATAATGAGGGAAAAAATTGGCTAAGCTTCTCTGTTTTCTTTTGCCATCATCCCATATTTAATGAAAATAGGCCAAGCAGTCATTATCAGGAAGGTTCTCGTTCATACTCATCAGCAGCCCCACAATGGTTGTACACTTTATCAGATGTATGCATTTACCTTATTTTTGTTGCAGTGGATTATGGTTCTATTCAAACTGCTGCTTATGAAACAGTCTCGTCTGTTGCGGTTCATGCGTCTTGTTCTGAGTTCTGGATGTTTGAGAAGCGAGTCTTTTGAACGCCTCCTCACCGCTTACCTTTCCTTTTTTGGCTCGTCTTCTCAGATCGGAGCTCTGATCAAGCCATTACTTGGCAAGAGCGGCCCTAAATATTTAAAAATAATATACTTTTTAAGAGTGATCTGTTTTCATTCATTTATCTCGTTTGCAGAAAGCAGAAATTTCTAAATTTAAAAACTGTCCCCAAACTGAACCCGCAGCTTTTGATGGCTCAGTCTGCGAGCGTATTTTTAAGTTCCGTCTGTCTGAATTCCTCTTCAGATCTCATCCTGTCACTTAATGCTTAAATATAAACTTACCCAGATCAAGTACTATTACCATCAGCACCGGGACATTATGCAATAATCCACCTCCTATCCCTCCCCGTGGAAGCAGACAGAAATAGCCCAAAGACTAATTTAGAAACAGACCTGAACTTCACCTGCGTCTAAAAATATTGACAGCGGATTGAAAACACGTCTGAAAACCGGTGACCAAAGCTCCCTTAGAGGAGACAGAGTTTGATGCTTGTGTGTGTGTAGTGCAGGTGAAAGCAGCCACACAGTCGAGAACCCTAAGTGTGGAAATGGGAGCCACGTCAAAAATAGTTCATTTTGTGACAGGAAGGAAGAGGTTGATGGATGGAGAGAGGGAGAAAATGAGCAGAAGTCTGTGGAGTGGAGAGCCGAGCGAGGACAGCGAGCATTCAATCCGCTCGGATTGACAAGTCGAGGAATGCCCCAAAATAGCCCCGCGTTGTTTTCCAACCCAGATAACTCAAATTATTCTTCAAATAGCATTTTCCTATTTCAGTGGCTGTGAATGCCAAGTTTTCTTTTTGTGGGATAAGAGCCAAAAAAGAAAGGAAAAAAAAAAAAAGAAAAGCTTTGTGTGCTAATTGCCCCTCCAGCACCGAGGACGCAGGACAGAGAAACGTCTGTTCGCGGTGAAGCTAAAAACAGTGTCAAGTGATGCATTGTAATCCCTGTTGTAGGAGCGGAGCTTGTGCAGATACGCTCAGGCTGGCAGGATGTTTGCCAGGTACAGCGACATGTGCCAGTGCTGGTGTCTCTGAGGTCCTATTAGCATTATATTCAATTTACTCCTCGTAAGTTTTAAAATATTTCGACTCTGGACGTATCGGCACAGCATCCAAATTCTAAGCTGTATGTATGTGTAGTGTTGTGAGGAAGTGATTAAAATTGAATGTTCTCACAATGTGTGCATTGTAAGCATACACACTGTATACATGTATTATTAAAACTGAAAGGAAAAGATGCCTCAGGCTGTAAAGTTACAGCTGAACCGGATGAATTATTAAGTTTAAAAAAAGCATTAAAACAAATAGAACCTGCGGGCCTTGAGCCTTAACCGTCAGCAACAAGCACAACATTTAATATTAGTTTGTCAGAGCGGTGTAGAACGACCAAAACAAGAATGAACAACCACCCTTGTTTTGTTCCAAATGATCAGAATAGTCCCTGACATTTAGTTTGCAGATGGTGCAGCGATACCAATTACTGCCCTTAGCTTGACCATTCCTACATGGGCTTGAAATCCCATCAGAACACGCTGTCCTGCTCACGCCATCCCTCTCAGCCCTTCTACTAATTATAGAAAAAAATTTGAAGCAGAGTACAATGGCTGCTTCCAACACTGGGACAAAGCTGATTGAAGACAGAACGGTCCCCACACGAGGCCGGGCAGCTCGAGTAGAGGAGAAAAAAAAATAAAAAATGGAGTAATGCTAGTTAAAAAAGAAAGCAGGGAGAGTAAAAGGCTGTAGCTGCGAGCTCAAGAGGAGATAAGTGGCCACTAGTGATGAAGGAAAGGTAGAGAGCTGGACACAGTAATGGCAAATAAGAGCAAATGAGAGAGAGAGAGAGAGAGAGAGCGGGCGACCGGCGAAAATAAATGGATGCATGATACATGTAGGAGGAGGGTGATGGATATCAGCTCGGCTAAAGATACACAGATCTTTAGATTGATCTCTAAAGGGGGGAGGATGAAGAGCAATATATACGGTACATGCCGCCGAGAATGAGATACAGGGAGCAGGAATAGATGGAGAGATAGACGGGCCGTCTGCTGAGAGGTGGAATGACCCGATGTACCTGTTAGGATGACTCATGTCACATCGATTTCTCTGTTCATCGGCAAGCTGCAGCGCAAGTTTGTGGGTGTGCGCTCGCTTGTAGATGTCGGTTATATGTATAGACGGAGGAGAGAAAGAGATTGGACGTATGTAGGGATGTACATGATGTACATGCGTGTACATCCTGTGAGCCCTGCTGGATAAACAGGACCTTATGACGCCGCTAATGGACTTAACGTTAAGAGGATGAAGTCCACAGAGACGGGGTTTGTGTTTTTGTTTTTTCTCCTCCAACTAGAGCCTCAACCAGAGTTGGGGAAGGGAAAAACTGGAGTGTTACGTTCAGTCACTACAGGTGGAAACTAAAAAAGAAACACAGTTCTCAGTGTTGTCTGTTTGTCTCTAACATGAACAAAACTTTACGTACATCAGTGAAGACCAGTGAAGTCCTGGCAGTCCTGAGTTTCCAGTGACTCCTTGAACTCTTCATTTCTTTGTCACATAGGCTAATCATGCATTATGGTTTTTTAATAGATTTATTACAGGTCTTCTGGAAATATGACAAAACCTGCAGAGTCAAAAATATCCACACAGAAATGCTAATATTAGGCCAGCTGTCCTTTAGCCATCTTCACCTCAATTAGGTGCTTTTTTGTGGCCGCCTAAAAGCTTCCAGTTGTACCTTTGACTTCTCCTCTTGACAGAATTGGAGCAGTTTAGCTAAATTCGTTGCCCTTCTGACACAGACCGGTTTCTTTATCGCAGTCGACAGCTTCTTGATGGGGTTTAAGTCAAGACGTTAAGGAGGCCGGTCGGTCTAAAACCACAGAAACTACGTGAGCATTTCTGCTGCTTCGTCCAGTAATATCACTCTGCTGTAATAAAACACAACTTTTGAACTTTCGTTGGTAAAATAAATGAAGGACTGTGGGTGTGACTGAGCCTAGAAATCATTGCATAGCCTTAAACTAATAGAAATGTATGTGTTTAAGTCTGAATTTCAAACCTTGGCAGGCTTAGTTCGATAAATACTAATATAATAATAGCAGAGTTTATGGATGTTATGTGTTATTACAAATCTGCAGCTTCTGACCTTCTGATATGATGTCCAGTTCATTACCTCCTGTCGAAGCGTTTGTTAATTTGATCGTGTCATTTATTCACCAGAGCTACTGCACACGCAACTCTGTGTCCTGTTGGTTTGCTTCTGTAAAAGACATCAGATATTGTGTTCAGCCTCTTTGTGTTTCTGTAAAAGCGGTTTTGTTTAACTACCTTCAGTCATACATTTAGTTTGACGAGTTGGTGACAACGCTCCAGAAGGTTAGCGGCTAACGTGTCCAGTTTTCACCATAAATCTTTAAAAGCCTTTTTTCCAGTGTTTATGGTGGTTAGTTGCAGACTTTCTGCTACTGTTTGGGAAAACTGTTGCGCCATTTAAACACACCGACCACATTCAGGCGTCTCTTGTAGCTTTATACGTCGTTGTAGCCTTGTGTTTTTTTCCCCCTACGTCGCCGTGATGATTGAACATCGCCGCAAAAGTTGAATTATTAATCGAGTTTGTCTGAAAGCTCCTCTCGTCTTCTCTGTTTCTTGCAGATCTGCTCCCAGCTGAGTGAACGATTAGAGAAACAACAGACAGCCAACCGAGGAGAGCTGGAGAAGATCCGGGTGAGTTTAACGAACGCTGCATTTCAACACATGCTGGAGATTAACATCCAGCGGATCTTAATTATGTGGAACTGCAGAGGAGTTTGTTCGACTTTTTCTCCTCATCTGCCGTCGGATTGATGGTTAGTCGTCATCAGATGGGTCAAAAGCAGCTGATGACTCACAAAATGAGACGTAAAACATAAACAGAAGAGTTACTGTCCTGATAATTGAGTTGCGTTTTAAATTAGAAATGTCACCGCCCTCCTCGTCACCTTCACGGCCTGAAACGCACACAACAGGTTTGACCTCTGGCCCCGGAGCTGGCAGGCGTCTTGAGAACTGCGTTGCCATCTCATTGTCTTTACTGGCAGCGAAATCAAAGCATTTCAGGGAAGAACGAGGAGCGAGGCCAAGGAGCCACGGCCAGGCACCTGACTTCCAGCACTTGCACGCTTGGCTCGCTAACTGTTAGTTTAGACTGTAGCTGGGAGAGCGGCCATTTTGGCAGAAAGTTGTGCGAGGGCTGCCCAAGGACTCGCAAAAAAAGGTTTATTGCACCAAGGACGAGTTCTGTAAAGGACGCAGCAGGAACGCTGTGTTTATGTGTCGAGGTTTACAATTTGCTCTTTTGCTTTTTTTTCCTCCTTCCTTTTTCTTATTTACTCATATTGACGCAGCGATTCAATTAACTGTCAGCAGTTGCACTTATAGCTGATGTAGGCGACCCCTGATGTGCAGCGACAGCATAATTCTCAGTTACAGCAGTTTAAATGAGAGATTTTTGCACAACATGCTTACATATTGTTTCGCTAAAACTCTATTTAAAGTGACAACAGAAACAATCGCAGCTCAAGCGCTCGGCTGCTTCATTAGGGCTCTCATCCACTCGAGCGGCGACGAGAGCAGAAGCGTTGAGCGTAATTACTCTTCAGCTCGAAAACTCGCTCGACAGTTTAATCCAAACCAAATGCGATATTGTAATGAATCATTTCTTTTTTTTTTTGAGGAAAAGCTCACACTACGGGCGTCGACTTTAAAGCAGAAACTTGTTGCTGCAAACTCCGGCACTAATCTGTCTCCGATAATCTCAGAGGAGTCAACCTACTAGTCTGGTTGCCGTGAGCCAAACTTAGAAAGCGAAGGAGCGAGCATTCTTCTTACCGTGGCTCAACAGACTTCCTCCACCTGCAGCGAGACGAGCGCCTAAATAAATAAACGCTCGCAAACGATGAATAAGTAAAAGTTCCTGAACGGGACGCAGGTTGTATCTGCGATGTTCTGCTGCTGCCCGGTAATAGCTCATCTCGTACACCCAGAACGAGCTCTTTGACTGAATGCAGAGTGGAGCGCAGCCCCCGACACAAGCGGGAACACACAGTTGGCTTGTGTGGCCACTATACTAATGAGCTGCCATGCCTCGCTAGCTAAACACAACACTGTCTCCTCTGGCGTTGTAATAAACATCTCCGCTGCTAGAAGACAGCCGGGGCCACACGGAGCCCGAAATATCTGCATCGGTCCGGTTGGCACATTCTGCTATTCCATTTTTTCTTTTTTGGACTTTCTACATTTAGAGTTTTGTTTTTTCTCACACGTCTGCCTAAAGTCAATACTTCCTCCAAACTCTGACTAAACTGGAGCTTGTTGGTGTCACTTTTATGCACTGGCCTACATCTTATCTGACCTGGAGGATCTGCCTTTTTTTTGTTGCCTCGGTGACAGCTAAAGCCAGAGGCGGTTTTCTGTTCATCCTATTCTTGTAATTGTGATATCTCAAGAGCACCTTGAGGGGGTTTTCCTCAAATTTGGCACAAAAATTTACTTGAATTAAAGGCTGAACTTTTGAGATTCTGCTGATCAGAGGTCACCGCCACCTCAAGAAATCGTGCACTAATTACGGCAGAATTTCTCATAAACGTCTCCTCAGGAAAAAGGATAACGCGCTGACATTTATATCCAAAAGGTCAACTTCACTAAGACATCATAATATTCTGCAAACACCCCCCTTTTTTTTCCCATCATAACTCAAGAACAGAAACAAGATCCTGAGGAGTAGCTTTGGCCGCTTGCCTTGAAACCGATTTTTGTAGATCACTGACAGGTTTAAGATGCAAAAGAAGCATCAAGGTTTTAGATTCTGTTGCTTCTTTGCAGGTGTGATCATGTTTGAAGCATTGCCTGCTGCAGTTGTTGTCAAACTGGGGGGGCAGCATGGAGCCGCTGCAGAGGAAGCATGGATGACTGGACCGAAAATATGCAATGAAATTCAGTTAAATAAACATGATTTAATAAAATATGTCAAGAAAATAGACAAGAAAGAGTTTGCTGATGCTATTGCATCGACGTTTATTTCACTAAAATTCAACTTTGATCCTCTTTTATGACTTCCTTCCTCT
>NW_007578387.1:0-5282 GCF_000690725.1 Stegastes partitus | reverse complement strand
ATCTTTCTGTCTCTTCCTCTAGTCCAAAGTCGAAGGCTGTGAGAAGTGCAGCAGCCTTTTCAACAAAGAGGGTCGCGTCCGGGCCGCGGTGACGTCGACGCCCGCGGGGGGAACCGAGGAGATGGATGAGGAGAAGGAGGGTCTGAAGAACCAGCTGAGGGAGATGGAGCTGGAGCTGGCCCAGACCAAACTGCAACTTGTGGAGGCTGAGTGCAAAATCCAGGTAATACACGGTTCGGACCCGTGTGACTGTGTCGCCCTCCTGCCCCATAGCTGGAGACGCTTCCTAGCTTCTATATAACCTCCAGTGTTTGTTGTACCAGCCTGTGTAGCAGCAGCACATTCAACATACCAGATGTAATTTCACTGGGACGATGCTGCTGCCTTTACAACGAAATAGGAGATCTATCCCCAGTCACTCCAGTTGTTTAGATACGGGATGTTGAGGGATGTTTATTTCTTATTATCTCGGCTTGTATGAACCACAGCATCACCTGCATGGAAATGAAAAGGGAGGCCATGTTTCTACTCCAGTGACTTTATCAGCTAGCGTAACATTAAGTACATGCCGGGGCAGCTGAGGCCCAACGAATCAAAACAGAGAGTTTACCGCTAACAAGACGTGGTTGAAGCGTTATTGGTGGGCTCGGCTTAATTAACTTATTGAGCGACGGCGCTGCTGCTGTGATCAACAGTGTCTGAAGCAGAAATTAGAAAAGAGTCAGTTTCATTACAGCGGGGAGCTCTGAAACACAATCGTGAAGTGTTTTATAATTATACGTGAGCACCGCTACCGTCGTTTACTGTAATTTAGGTCAGTTTGGTTGCTCAGATAAAGGCTAAATCGTGGCGCGTTTGAAGGAAAACAGACAGAACTATTTTCTGACTGCAACAAAGAGCCGCTCGAGGAGATTTTCGGGAGCGATGTCAAAGAGGAAGGATTTCATCTTGGAGGAGGATTTTATGATTAATGACATCCCTTAGAGGGAGAAGGGAAGCTGTCAATGGAGGAGAGGCAAAAATAGAGTTTTATTTATTGGCAGACGTTTTGTTTTTTTTTTTGACTCTTGTTCTTGTGACATTCACAGTGACTGTTTTTTCTTCTTCTTCATTTAGGACCTGGAGCACCATCTGGGTCTGGCTCTCAACGAGGTGCAGGCCGCCAAGAAGACCTGGTTCAACCGAACGCTCAGCTCCATCAAGACCGTCACCGGGACCCAGGGCAAGGAGACCACCTAACTGAATAACCCCCCCCCCTTCCATCCAGCCAGTTTTAACCAGTGTGGAGCTCGGAGCGACTCATCACGCTGAAACCTCTGGACCCCTTAACCCGCCGGGCCATAACTTTAAACATTAACCGTTAAATCCCAGGATCACCTTTGCTACAGACTCGTGTTACTCTTATTAAAAAAAAAAGCCCTCGTGTTTCCTTCGTCCCACCCGATCCAAACTACTTCAACCTCCCTCCTCCTCCTCCTCCTCCGCCCCGAATGACTACAGCCGACCGATGCTGATGAGAAGGGGTCGAAAAACACAAGATGAAGTTCTCCCACAGAGACGATGTGCTTCCACCGGTCACCGAAAGACACACAAAAAAATAATAATAATAATAAGAGAAATGCTTCATTGATTTCTGTCTTTGTACTGCTGATATTAAAGACCCACAGAAGGAAGGTAAGGACATCAGAACTGCAGCTGTCCTCACGGGATAGAGAAGAAAACACTCCGTCCTTCCTTACCGCTCTGTGCGCTCCCCCCCTACCTTAAACTACTGGCACAAACCAACCGGTCCCTGTACATTAACCGTTTTTTG
The DNA here is from genome assembly GCF_000690725.1 of Stegastes partitus. Taxonomy (NCBI): domain Eukaryota; kingdom Metazoa; phylum Chordata; class Actinopteri; family Pomacentridae; genus Stegastes; species Stegastes partitus. The sequence continues at coordinate 3,469 of NW_007578387.1, read as the reverse complement.
TTTGTTTTAGGTACGAGAGCTAATAGACGCCTTTTCGAAAACTGAGCTTTTTTCTAATTTACGTTGAACAGTACCTTTTCTTTTTTCTATGTATGTTCACGAATGTGCTCATGTAAAGAGGATGTGTGTGTGTAAGTGCGCATGTTTGTTTTTCTTTTCTTTTTTTGTGTGTTTCGACTGTGAGGCGTGTTTGGGAGAAAAAAAATGTTCATAAATATTTGACTGAAAACGTGTCGTGTAAAAACTGTGTGTGCAGGAGAAAAGCGACGGCGAGCGCGTGAAAGTCCAAGGGAAAGAAAAAAAAAAGCACTAAGGTTACGAGTGTGTGCATGCATGTAAGGGAGGGAAAAAAACAGTTTTTCCTGGTTGTCTAGTTTCCTTTAAATGTTTAAAATGTGTATATGAATGATGCTAAAGAGAAGTTTTTGCTGACAAAGCCTTGATCTGAAGGTCGATAAAGATGATGCTGGTGGATTATGTAATTTATGGTCGAATCAGAAGCTTAAACGCTGTCGTCACAAAAAGCAGCAGCAGCGTAACTTTCCTCACATTTCAGACACGAAGCTCGAGGTTTGCTTGCTTTGGATCTCCCAGCACAAAGAAACTAAAAGAGCTCGAAAGCACGCAAACCTCGACGTGTGTCGCACAGTTTATTTAGGAACGTTGTTGGAACCCAGAGTGACGCGACGGATGTGTAACGGGAAAACACACACAGACAGACAGCAGTAATTCCTTCTACGCTCCCGTTAAACCCGCCTCGTCCTTTTCCTGGCACCAGCTGCTCCGCGACCTTTCACCTTTGACTGGCGGGGTTGCGTTAATGCTTTGTTGAGCAGAGCGGCGGCCCGTGTTGTGTTTACAGTTCAGTCAGACCTTCTGGATAACACTAAGCATTAATGGAGACCCGTTAGATGTAGAAAAAAGTGGACAACAGTCTATAGTTGTACCTCTCTGGTTGACGATTAAACCCATAAATTACATATTTGGCCGCTTTTTTTTCCATTAAAGTACTCCTGAAGATGGCTTAGATGTCATTGCACTGTTGCCTCCACCTCAGCTGCAGCTCGAGCACACCAGCTGCTCCAACACTGCTCAGCTGCTCTCGAGTAGCGTCGGAGTAACTCAGCCGTTAGAGCCGGACACAGATTCTGACGAGGAGAACAAGTTGAGTTGACGGGATTAGCTTGTTGGGTTTGTCAGTCTTGGGTGTTTATGAGACGGTGGAAACGCTCGGCCGTGGTGTTGACATGTCGTTTGGCTCATGATGTGTCTTCTAGGATGAAAAAAAACCCACCATATGTACGAGTTAACTTTGGTCTTTAGAGCAGAAATGCATGACCTCTATACATGCAGACGGGGTCAAGAGGTTTTAGATCTGAAAGACGGAGTCAAGATGAGAGTCCATCTGTACAGAGGAGAGTGCAAGGACAACGAAAACAATACAATCAGCTGCAAAAGGCAAAAGGTCACCTGAGAGTTTAAAACCAGCACAAGAATGCAGGAAAAAGCAGTGAAAGGTGAAGAAGACGGATGGCAATGGTTGATTCTTGGCCTCACTTTAGCTTCTGATGCCGGACGAGTCGAGCTTGTGTGACTCGTCACCAAACTACGATGTCTGAATGCTGCGTTTTGTAGGTTCTGTTGTCTTTTTTGCATTAAACCCCTCTATAATACGTACTGCCAGTGATTAGATTGTTATCTCGGCCTACGGTAGAGTCCCTGCAGCTCAGATGCTGCTCGTCTCCGGGCGCACCTCTTCATAGCTGTGTGATAAAGCGTCGTCTCAAGATGGCTCCAGAAACATGACAGAAACTTGTATTTTTTCCAGCTGCCTGCACTCGGCTCAGCGGAGCACCTTTGGGATGAGCAGGAACAGGATAACCGCAGCACCAAAAAGAAAAACACCTCAGCTCACAAAAAGAATCTGCAGGAATTGATCGGCTTTATCAAAAAAAATCCCCGTGAAACATTTCCTTGATAAATTCAAAGCGTTCGACGTGCTCGGCAGGCAGATGCTACCGAGGCCTGAGAGGGATTTAAATACTGAAGTGGCAATCGAGTGCGTATAAATATAATGTTGTGTAGCGTCGGGGCAGAAAAAGTCAAACGCATAAAGACGCCAGTCAACAAGCGGCAGCGTAACTCTGCACCTGCAGCGTGGATCAGTGTCGCGGAACTCCAGGGTGAAGTCATCAGAGGTCAAACGGTCTAAATCGGTCCAGAGGAGATGGGCGGAGTTTACAAAGTGCTTGTGTGCGTTTTCACATTTAAGCCGACTCATAATGGGGTTCAACAATTTTCCGATTTCTGTTCATACATTTAAAAAAAAAAAGAAAAAAGCTTCTAAAATTAACTGTAAATTACTTCCTGTCTAGGTGGAAAGGTGGAATCTGATTGGCCGGAATCTACATGTTGAAACAAATCCCTGTAAAGGCACTGGGTTGTACATAACGAACATTTAAAAAAAACAAATGAATATTGAAGTTTTGTTTATGATTTTCTACTCCGTAACTATAACTAATGTTACCTACTTGTACCCGCCCACCTGCTGCCGTGCTACAGTTTAATCCACAATGTTTTATGTTTTTAATGTTTTGTTTTTTTTTAAGTTTTTTGTTTTGTTTTCTGGCTCCAAGCTTCTCAGTCTGACTGCTGTTTGGTTAATTAAATGCCAAAACGTAGCTTTATCATCCAACGACAAAAACATTATCAACGTGTGGAAATTGTAATAGTGTAGAATGCATTGTGTATACTTCATGAATTTCATTATAAAGATATCAACACAAGAAAAGCTTTGGTCTCGTTCTGTTTTATTTCATACTGTGTCACATTTTCACAGTCTGTGGCTGTGACTGAGGATTTCAAATGTCAACTGCAATCTAAACTGCATTTTTATAACATTTTAGCTCCTGGATGACGTTTGTTTGTGACGGTTTAGCCATTTCTCACACCTTTCTTATGTTGCTTCTAATCCAGTCATATATTTGATATGGTGGGACCCCTCGGTAACTGAGAAAATGGAGGAAACTTATTGTATACTTTTTCCATCCATCCATCCATTATCTATACACTGCTTAATCCTCACTAGGGTGGAGCTGGAGTCTAGAATTTAGAATCGCCAATTAACCTCAGCATGTTTCTGGACTCTTGGAGGAAGCTGGAGAACCTGGAGAGAACCCACGCTGCACGAGGAGAACATGGAGACTCCACGCAGAAAGATCCCAGGTGTCCTCACCGAAAAAAAAAAATATGTGTTTTGGCCTGATAACAAAAAGTCATACTATAGCATGTCGTTTTTCGCTAAAAAAGGTAATGTCTCAGAATGTCGTGAAAACATGTCAGGATGTAGTAAATAGTGCAAATACTATCATGCATGTGGTAGAAAACACTTTGGGAAAGTATTTCCTGAAATATGACACATTATGTGTTTTGGCCTGAAAAAAAAAGTCATACTATAGCATGTCGTTTT
>NW_007578386.1:340498-373512 GCF_000690725.1 Stegastes partitus | reverse complement strand
AAAGAGAAATGTGAACACAAGTCCAAGAAGCAGCTGAAAAAAACAGTCTCTGAAGAACAGCAGAACATCTACAGAAACTATATCCTCTATGCCGAGGAGAGCTGACCCTGTGCTGGACATGGGAGGTAGTGAAAAGATCTGAAACTATTTAAAGGTGCGCTTTGCTGCATCGAGTTCCTACAGCGGAGTCTGTATTTTTATCAGTCTAAACTGTTGGTTTTTTGTTTCAAACACTCTACGGTTACTGAGAGATGCTAAAATTCTGACATTTAAGTGATGCTGCAGAGGTGTACTCGCTCCTGTTGTGTACTCTGTGGAGTAAGATGCACATTCTTTTGGGGCGAATATTTGAATCCACACTTTTTTTTGCAAGGATGACACATATTTCTGAGCTGAAAGGACCGGCGCCGCTATTAGCTATTAACTGCCATCTTCTGCCATCACGCTGCGAAGATGACAGTTAATAGCTGTGTCACTTTTTAATAACCTTTTCCAACCTGCTATCATCATCTTGTTTAAATGGATTCTCTTTTTCAGCCTCGCAAGCCTTCAATAGCAGATGTTCGGCGAGCCTCCGGGCTTTCTCCGCGTCTGTCGGGCTTCAAATTACTCCGAAAGGAACAAAAAGTAAATGGCAAGTATTAGAACAAGTAAATGAAGTCTGAAAATACGGCTTCAATCGGCATTAAAGCAACGTTTTGGAGTTTTTTCATCAGGACAGGTCGATTCACCGGAGTGGTCGTTATCGAACTGAGAAAAGTTTTTGAGAGGAGGGAGCTCGCTAAGCAGCAAACATCCTGTGATCGTGTCAGCAGCAGCTCGGTTCACGTGGCATTTCAATGCAGCAAGTTGTTTGTTTGTTTGCAGATTGAGACCCCTGTTCTATTAACGGTCCCGTCTAAAAATAATGTACGTATCACATTTGCCCTTTTCCATTATAAATCACCCTGCACTCACGATGCAAATTGTGTTCCTGTCACATGCGTCGAGGCGTGTGCACACGGCTGACGGAGCGCTCCGCTGATGCACACCTTCATTTTTCACCTCTCCCAAGCCCATTTACAGTAGCGCTGGCCTCTGGCCTCGCCCACACGAGCTATTTTGTGTTGTTTTTAAGTGCTAAGTGCTAATTAGGAATGGGCTTGTGTAACGCTGCTACATGGTGATTAGACTGAATTAATGCAGAAGCTTCCTCGCCTTCTATGTGTGCAGAAACAACATGTAGATTTATTTCTGCTGTTGTTTTAATAGGATTAAATATAAAATACAGATTATTAAAGGTTGTAGTGATTTTTGCTACCATTACAAACTTGATTTTTTTTAAATACTGTTGAGCCATTGAGGACAAATCCCTCCGATATTTCATTTTTTATGCCACACACCATCCACACACACACACACACATCTGTCTCCAGTGTGGATAATGACAGCTTTTAGACTAACACACAAAGATTTCTGACCAAAGTGGGACAGACATCGCTGCTCTTTGTTGCCTGTAAGTGCTAGAATATTCTCAGACTAATTGAATGCCTCTCAGTCTGATACTCTTTTGAACTGTGAAAAGTTGCCGCTGCCCTATATATTAATAGAATGTTATAAAGAACTCTCAAGCGCTAAACCGCCATTATCATCAATATTACAGTCGTCTATCATCAGGAGTAAAATTAGACACTGTCATGATCATTACCAAGAGAAAGAGAAAAAAGTGCACAGCCAAAACCTCTCCTAGAAAAAGCCTCAGGGCCTCATTCATAAAAAATCTACTCTGATTTGATCTTAAAATTGAATCTTAAAATTAGATATGAGCAAGACCTGTCTGATTAAAAAAGACCCATTACAGGCGAACGACGCTCCGTCTGTCGTTTAGCATTAAAGGAATTATTCGACCAGCCTTCGTTTCTCCTGCCTCGCGGTCTTACAGAAATCTCACAGAAAAACATGAGCTAACTCCTGATTTCATAAGGCCATTACCTGAGAATGTATTTAGATGGAAGTGACGGGCATTTATATAGATGAGACAGCAGCTGACAGCCAGAGTGAGTCACGTCTCTGTCTGGACAGACGATCCTCAGTCCAAATAGAAACATAAGTGTGAACAGGTTTGACACATTCTTGGACACCGAAAGGACGCCGTTAAGACGGCACATCTGCTCCTTCTTCATTCTTAGGATGACAAAAAAAAAAAAAGCAAAGGCGACGTTTTGCGATGGTAAAATGGTCCTTCATGAAAAGATCGACTCGTTTGATTGATCCGCGAAAAATACAGCAATTTTCATTTGTGCCTTTCTGAGTTTTCAAGTGGGAGAGTCTGTGTATAAAAATATCAAAACCACATTCATTTTGAATTTGGCAGCAATGCGAGTGTGCAGACAAAAAGAAAAAAAAAAAAGCCAGTCAGTAGCTACTAATTTTCCCTTTTCTCCTTTTGACTGAACCTTTTCTTTGAACAGAACTATTCAGCTTTGATTTTTTTTTCTCCTCTTTGTCACTGTTGGAGTTTTCTTCCCAAACAAATCTTAACCTGAAACTTTGACTGTGTGCCTCCTTAAGAAGTCCATTATACATGCAGGCTGTACTTATGGTTTTTCCTGCATGACCGTACAGCCGGAATAATATGCAACAGCCCAGAGTGTCTTGCATAATAATGAATGAGCACAATATGCGCCTGTGTGTGTGTGTTTGTGTGTGTGTGTGTGTGTGTTTGTGCATGCACCTCTTGCGTGTGCGCGCCCCTGCCAATTGTGTATGCCAAACGTGACGTTTCAAGCCCATCAGTTGTAGCCAGTTTCCATGGCAACGCCTCTGCGAGAGAGAGCACAGACGTAGGAGAGAGGGGGGAGAAAAGGAGTTGAGACAATTATCATGGTGGAGGGCGCTGAAAAAAAAGGAAGAGCCCGGGATGATGATGAGTGTGAACCGTGGGATGAGACGGAACGAGAAACAGATGCATGTGTCGCGAGTGAGCGAGCATTTGTGTGTGTGTGTGTGTGTCCTGGGGTGTGCAGGTGTCAAAGCCTGGAAGAAGATGCCATGCCTTGTGGTTGCCATGGCGACACACACATACGAAACTCTTATTTACAGTACGAGTTTGGTGAAACATTTTTAAATGCATTGTGCGGGGAAACAGCGCTGCCAGGCATGTGCACCAACTTCTATTGGATTTTTTTTTTTTCTGTGTTTTGAGTGAGAGCCTCGGGAGTGAGTCAACAGGAATTTCTAATACAATTTAGTTTCCATGGTGACAGCGGGGAATGATATGTCCTTTTCAAACAGAGGGGAGAAGAAAAAAAAAAAAAAGCCAGCTCGGAGCCTCGTTGTTTCTCTGTTTTCGGTCTGAATCATTATTTAGACAAGTGATAACCTGGCAAACCTTACAGACCCGACAAATGAGTCCCGGAGTCGGCTCAGACACACACTCAGCGTTTTGTGTGTTTTTCTTCTTGTGAAATCAGAAGAAAAGAAACTTGTCAGGAGATTTTTAGATGTTTTATAGCTGCAGTGACATTTCCATCAGTGATGTCTTTCTGTGGAGATGAACTCTTGTCAGCTTAGTTTTGTCAGGCAGCCTAATAGGCATCCAGCACTCTGTAATTTGAAATGTTAGTATTCTGGAGGTACAGACTTTAATGAAAGGCTATCATCCTCTCTGTGCTGTCTCTCTCCAGCAGAAGCTTTTTTTCCCTCCACGTCAGTCAGGGCCGTTTTCATGGATTTCGGTTATTCTGGTGCCTTTTAAGAGGTTGCGCGAGTGTCTCTGGAACCACTTCTAAATGCAGCTGTTTTTCGATGTGGCAGTTAGTCTTCTATTCCCCCCTCCGTCTAATGGCACCACTCAGCGTCCTCCTCGCTTATGAATTCCCCCTCATCGTCCTCTGAGTTATATTTTTTTTCTCCCTCTCTGGCGTTTGGCAGAGCATCCCGTCTGCAGCAGAACTCCTCGCAGATGGGCAAATCGCTGACCCTCGAAACACGACAGGAAATAAGAGACACGGACGTTTTTTTTTTTTTTGGCATTACTGTTTTATTAGAATACGGCATGTGAATAGCTGTCCATCATAGTGTAACCTAATAAATATAAAGTAATCCACCAAGTTTACTGTAGCGTACGTCGATGAGAAATGTATAAAAGACAGATACAAATAGATATACTTAAATACAAGTTTTCTAAAATGCTTCGTTTAGAGCAACTACAAGAATGACATTCAACCAAGCTGTGTTCCTCCCTCCCTCCTTGTCCTTGTGTTCCTGTGCTTTAGTAGTGATTGTCCAGACTCAACACGCTCACATCGTTGGCAGAGTTTTTGAGGTCTCGGTGTCCTGTGATTACTTTCATGGGAACAGCATTTGGCACGACGTGTACTCGCGTCTTCAAAAAAAACCACTGACAGCCTATTAAAGTCGCGTCAGGTGTTGAGATTCAGATCACGCAACCGGTTCGGAGACGCTCCCCTAATGGGACGGATGATGACTGACGTGAGGGTGTGCGGGGGTTAAAGCTCGACGGCAGAAACGGTGGCGTTTCATATCTGTAGCGGTGACGAAGGTGCTTCAAAACTAGAAAATGTCATCAGTGGAGTAAATGACATTATATTTAAAATAAGAAAATACATGTAAAGCATCTGCTGTGTATATTATGAGTCAGTCAATACTTCTGGATGTACGACAGAATTTTAGACACTTTTTTAAAACCGGTTTTACATTAAAACATTAATTTAAAAGCTAAATTTGCTGATTTTTTTTACATGTCAACAGATTCCATGAAACGACATAAACCCAACGCAGCATTGATCCGTCTAATCCCCGCTCACCAGAGCCTAACATATATCGTTTCTTTCTGCCAAAGAGCTCCATTGTTGTCCAAAACCTATTAAAAGCACATTAGTAAGCCCCCGCTGTTGCACTGGGTGGCATGTGTCTCCATAACGATGAACATGGGTTTGTTTGAATCGCCGCCACACATATTGCTGTTAAAACCGCTCCTGTAAAATGTGTATTACTCCGCCGCTAAAAGTAGTCCCCAAGAAATGCAATGTTTGTTCCTGTTGGAGAGATGTTTGCAAAAAAAATTTACAGTGTCCATCTGTTTTGGGAAGTAATTTAGCCTTTTGTTTTAAAAGCTAAGAAAACGATTCTGACAACAAATGCGCTCAGGCCTCAGTGCAACATGGATCAACATGCACTATAATGCACTGGTGTTCTGTCGTTTCATGGGATTTTTTGACAGTTACTACGATATAGCACGATGCTACCCAATTTAGATGTTATCATATCATTTAAAAAGCGTTATCAGAGCACATCATTCCCATACTTATGGGCAGTTATCACCCTATTTATTGGTACTGTAGCCATGATGTAGCCGTTATAAAGAGGAACAAAAGTCCACATTTTATGGCTGAAGGCGATGGAGGAGGTATGACCAGACTTTCCTCCAGGAGAGAAAATAAGTTGAGATAAGTTGTTCTTTTCCTGACAGTTTTTCAATTGGTGTTTGGGTAAGTCCATCCATCCATCCATTATCTATACACCTTAATCCTCACTAGGGTCATGGGGGGCTGGAGTCTATCCCAGCTGACTCAGGGTGAAGGCAGGTTCACCTGGACAGGTAACCAGTCTATCACAGGGCTACACTTAGAGACAGACAACCAAGCACACTCACATTCACACCTACGGACAATTTAGTAGCACCAATTAACCTCAATATGTTTCTGGACTGTGTGGGAGGAAGCCGGAGAACCCGGCGAGAACCCACGCTGCACGGGGAGAACATGCAAACTCCGGCGACCTTCTTGCAGCCCTGTTAGGGTAAGTTTAACTACAAAACCTGTTGGTTTAGTTTAGAGAAACATCTTGGTTTGGAATAAAATGCACCAGGTCACTGTGTTTGTCAGATCCTACAAAGCAAAAAAAAAAGTCACCAACCTTATCAAGGTTAGTTTGTGTTTAGCAGTGACTGATCAGCATGAATGGTACAAACCTACTGAGGCCATGCTGGAGATGTGCACTGATAACGTCTGAATGTTAGCCTCATCCTTTGCACTGGTACTGGTGTTTATTTAGTAGCCAGGTGATAGACTGGCTACCTGTCCAGGTGAACCTGCCTTCACCCTGAGTCAGCTGGGATAGACTCCAGCCCCCCATGACCCTAGTGAGGATTAAGTGGTGTATAGATGATGGATGGATGGATGGTGTTTATTTAACATTCTATTCTGGCACGACTCAACATGAGAGTTGTTCCTTAATATGTTTCCTGAAGTTTGAAAATAAATATATGGTTAAAAGCATCCTTCATACATTTCTAAAACACACGATGTGTTGTGCCAAATGATACAAACAGCGTGTTCTGTATTAAAGTGTCCAGAAGAGATTTTGTTGTCGTGGATCAGTGACGCAGCTGCTGCTGAATTTTTTTATGTAAGCTCGTGTTAATTTATGCATTTTAACTGTAACTAGAAGCTACTTCAATAGGCTGCAGCGCTCCAGACAGTGTTTTTTTTTCTAACTGAGCCCCACAGTTTAACCGTCGGACGCATCATCAACAGCGTCTGAGAAAGAGTTCGCTCTCAGCCCTCCGGAGTTTTTGTTCTTCTACCGAAATCACACACTCAAACCGTCACTTATCTACAAACAGATCAAACTAGTGAACACATGACGGCAAAGGCAGCACCATCTGAGGAAAGGCTTTTACAAATCCTGGTCATCAGCAACAATCAGTGCCTCCGAAAACCGTGTGATTGTAGACGACGTCGCTGTCTTTGCACTCCTTAAAGTCATTATTGTCTCGTCTCGTGTCCCACTCACAGTCATTACAAATACTGAATAACATGTCATCGATATGTCTCATGAATCATATTACATTGCTAGTTTGCCGTTGTTAATTGCTTTTTGTACATGAGATTACTATGTTCTACCTCGGATCAGAGAAAAGTCGCTGTGCTAAAATGACTATAGTATAGATGCAGATGAGTAAGAGTAAACTTCACTGGTAATAGGAATAAGGCGCTCCCTGCACACTAAAAATACAACAGAACTAAGGTTTGTTTTTTTTTTCTTTTTTTTTTTCAAGAAAAAAACACTGTGCCAAATGTGTGTTCAAGAAAAAAAAAAATCAAGTTAAAGACAAGATACTTCTCATTATTATCTGTTCATCTGCCCTAAGTGACTTTTTTTTTTTTCTAATTCGGCACAATGTTTTTCAGGTATAAACTTTTGGCATTATATGTCTGAGCGTGAAGCTCTTTGGAAAGCATGAACCTAGCATGTAGCATCACAGCTATGGACATACCTGTTTGTGAATGCACATTGCAAGCATTGACCCTCAAAGTCAAACTTATGATTATTTCCTTTTCTTTTGTACAGCCTCGTGTTTGACTTTGCTTCTGGCAGAGGCTGCAAATGTTTTACTGGTCTGTGCTTTATCTCCATCCGTCCTGGTTGAACTGCACACACAACACCAGCTCGTTGTTTTCCTCGCCAGGCCTCCTGCGTTTCTTACAGTATTTTTAAAGTTCTCCTGCACAATTTCACCTTTTTCTCACACAATCAAAGCAACGGAGGTGTCTCAAATATATGGAATAATACCAAAACAATCCTGTTTTTTTTTTTTTTAGTACATTGTCAAAGTCAAAGAGTATACAGACGTATTATTATTATTATTATTTCGTTTTCCAGCCCCAAAGTGTTTTGAAATTCACAGTGACTTGAGCGACTGGATCAGTAAAAGAGCAGCATGGGGGAAAATCCAGCCCTTCAGAAATATTGGTAAAATTGTATAATGGGTCAAAGGCAACACAAACACCTGTGTCTTCTTCCTGTTTGCAAAGGTTTCAAAAGCGGTCCGACAGCAGTATCTGGGATTAGGCGATACAATCGAACGGAGCGACACCTTGACATTCACATTCACTCAGATCGGTCCTCTTGTTTTGTCCGAGGGTTTGGCTGCCAAAACCAAAGCCGGGTAAAGTCAGGATGCACGGAGAGAAGAAGAGTTTATGTCTCCATTTGCTCCTCTGTGTCTTTCTTACAAACACTTCCTTTTATTTCCTCAGACCTCCTGTGTGTTAGAAGCTCACCAAGGCGTAGACCATACTACAGCAAGAAATAGAAGCGCAACAGAAAAAAAACGTGATCGTACAAAATCTGCAAGGCATCGCAATCAGGACGCAGCGTGCCGAAAACATTTTGTCCTTACCTGTAGAGATAATAGAAGAAAGAGAGCAGATAAAAGCCCAGCTTACACCAGGACTCCTTCTGGCAGTAGTTGAGAATGTCGGCGTTCATCACGCTGACGGGATCGTACATGACCTCTGATCCGTCGGCCGGCCGATGAAAGAACCTGACAGAGAAGAGAATTTGGCTCGCTCACAAACAGGACCAACACAAGCCAGTCTGCAGACATCTGTTCTGGGACCGTACCTCCACAGATGGTAGAAGAGCAGCGGGATATTTAGGCCAAGTGTGACCCACTCTCCAGCACACATGAACATCAGGCAGAAGAGCCCGTGGATGGAGTACTCCGGCACCACCAGCTAACCGGAGCAGACACAGGCAATCAGTTACAGCTCCAGAAAGTGAAATTATAAAATCATCACAACTGCAACAGCTCCACAGAAAACACTAACTATAGCCTGCAACACCGCAGTGCGATGCAAACACCTTCACACAGACGCTGTTAATGTTACGAGTGAGTGCAAATAGAGTTTCCAACACATGTAGACTAGTTTTTAATACAGGTTGCTGTAATAGAGGTTGACACAGGTTGCTCAAATTGCTCCTATAGCTAGCTAGCTGTCCACATCCCAGATTGTTTAGTGATTCAAACAGGTCTGCTGTTCATCATCATCATCATCATCATCAGCTAATTATTAAACATCTGACATAATCATTTTTGTGGGTGGGATTATCAACGTAAGCCAGAAAAATGGCCACAAAGCAGAAACCATCACAATGAGACTGATTGAATTAGCGATGAGTTCTTTTCTGGATATATAGAGGCAGAAACAACACAGATAATTAACACCGTTTAGGTTGGTTGCTAAGCACTGTCACACCTTCTTCTCTGCTGCCTGACTCGGCTATGAGAGCATTAAGGGTGGATCAGAACAGTCGGTTGGGGCCACAACACCAAACCAAGACATTATAAAACTCCACTGAGATTAATGCAGTCTGTTGGTAGTCTGTGAGTTTTTTTGACAGGGCAAGGCCGTTCACACACAAGTAGGCCTTTAATCCAATGTTGGTATAAATGAAATGAAAAATACTTTATTTATCCCAGAAGGGAAGTTCAATTAGGAAAAAAAAAATTAGGAATAATGGATGCTTTGAAGAAATAACAATTAAATCGATACATCTTTTTGTTTGACATTACAACCTGTACCTGCCCCCATCAGCCTTTACCTGATTTTCTATCAGATGAATATCACTGATGGAACTTTTATGTCATTACTGACTGGTGACAGAAAGGCTGCAGGCTGGTTTGGCCTCAACTCATGATTGCATATAAAAGACGTAGCAGCTGTAGGTTTATAGCCTCGAAGCTGGAATTTGTCCGTTCCCACCTTGGACTTTTGAATATAGATCTAATGAGCACAAACTGGATAAAGTCACGACTTGCCTTAAATCATAACTTTATCGCCTGTTTTATCTGAGTGGGATTATAATTTACTAAATGAACACCATGCTGTATTGAATGAGACCTGAAACTAGAGACTGAGGCCATAAACTTGTTATGAAAATATTTACTAAGCTAACAAATCAAATTAGAAGTAGGGACTTCTATACAATCTGACCTCTTTTATATAACCAGAGGCCCCCTGCTGGCTGTTAGAGGGAATGCAGGTGCTTACACATTGGCTTCACGTTTTGAACCCAGAGGCTCTTTAATATACAATCCATGGCATGAGCATGAAGTCATGCTGCTAATGATGAGAAGTGAAAAGCAACAGCCAACACAGTCTGATTACCAGGCTAGACTGAAATTAGTATGTTTGTCTCTCTACATGCCTCCCTCTGCAGCAGACGTGCATCCTGCAAAACTTACTAATTAAATGATCCTGAAGAAACATTCTCTCATCTTGCCTGTGCTACTGTGTATGCACAGCAGAATGACAATAAACCTGATTTGATTTGAAATTACATGTGCACTACAGCAAAGATACTGAAAATAATGCAGTTGCTTCGATATGATGAGGGAGAAGTTATCTGTCTGTGGAAAAAATTACTGAGTAGATAAAACTATCAGTCAACAGCATCATCAGCAGCTTCATACATGGTAAACTTCATCACCCTAATGAGCTTTATTCAGACTGACTAAACATTCATGCAGCCATTTATGGTTTTATAGAAAACAAACCCACAGCTGACGGGATGAACCCAGTGCTACCCTCCCTCTTGAATTGTGTTTACTTATTGATCAAATAGCTTCAGTCTGTTTCATAATTTTACCAACTTTGAACACATGCATTCATGTTCAAAATGGCTTCCAGAGCACATGTGCGCTCTCGGGAACACAGAGTTCCTTTTTCTAATTTCTATTATGAAAACACACGTAAAGCCTTGACCGTGTCAGCGTTCCTTATCGCTGCAGAGCGGCGATGGTGGGTTGCGGGAACGGGCGACATGGGAAATGAATCAGTGTGCGTCATGGTCCTCACAATGGCTGGAGAGACAACCGGTCATGGCTGTCTGAAGCCCCTCTATTTTAGTCATCCACCACCGGCAGGTAAAAAAAAACAAAAAAAACAAGTATTACTCACTCTGCGAAGCAGGTTGCAGATTCTTTCAATGTTGAGAATTCTTTCCCTCTGTGGAGAGGATATAAAGAAAATCTGGTCAGTAGTCTGCAAATTTCTGCCTCCTTTGTACCTGCTGTGCCCGACAATAAAAACTGTCTCCAGGCAGAAACAACACATTCTTTGAGTTTGTCGAGAATTCTGTTGTGAAAGATTTCATTTTGAATTTTTTCATTAAATGCAAAATGTAGAACTGAGCTTTCGTTTTAAATACAGACTCCTGTTGCATGTTCCAGTACATCACATTGCACCGTATTAGCACAGAAACATAAACCAAAAAAAGACAAACTAGCTGCTTTGTGTTGTTTCCATTACGTATCCAAAATGTATTTTTCATTCATCAAACAACAGCATGAAGCTGCATGAATGACTGATTAATGATGCGTCGTTAAGAAGCCCAGACTGATTGCGTTCATCAGCACAACAAAACACAACAGACACGTTTCAGGTACGAGCGACCGTGATTGGACCTTTTCACTTTGTCTTGTACAACTAACAGCTCTGAGTCTCTTGTGGGCCGTGAGACGGGCCTCAATTATCAGTTTGGAAATGAAAGTCATCCATCTCCCTCTGCATCGACTGGCCGGCAGACGATTGCCTCTTATAGCGATGTTTTATTTGTTTGTCCGTTGATTAGAAAGCGCGGCAAATGAGACGTTTTACTCTTTTTCGTTCACTTAGATTACTCTGTTTTTATCACCGGGCTGCGAGAGTGGGTAAAGTACCAACAGTCAAGTAATTAGCAGATGGATTGTTAATTTGTTTTGCTTCATTTATTTTGTGAAACACAAATATATCAAGTAGATAAGCAGCGCGGGTCAGCTATATGTCAAGAGGTTTGCCTAATCCTCCAGCGCGGCTCTGCTAATAGTTTCCTAATTGTCTCCTTGTTACCGATAGCGACAGAGTCTTTGCTGTCCAGGCCTGTGGAACGACAAGGGCAGCATTTAAAGCTGGGGTAGGCAGGACTCTGTGATGTGACTGGGTTAAAAAAAAAAATCCTGACCTTCTAATGTAAGTGGTCTGAGAGGAAACTAGACTTCCTGGAATGATTTTCAGCCGTCAGAAAATCTCACCTGTCAATTTCAGCCAGTCAGAGGGCTTTGAACCAATCAGATGAGAGAGTATAAATAGCAACCAATTCCACTGTGACATGACGGCTGAGACGGATGCTGTCGCTTGGGAGACCAGAGGGTTACACACCACGAAGCGAGCGTGACGTAGCCGGGCTAAAGCTCCAGTCAGAGATAACAGGAGTCACAAAGGTGGTTTCCAACTTTCTTTGTCTGCTCAGGCTTCCTGCTTTAGATTCTGAGCACGTTCACGTAAAAAGGAGGCGTTTAACGGGTCATGTGACTCTTCTTCTGCACAAAATGAAACGATCGTGCAGCTGCTTCAGTCGACACGTTGTTTAACTGGAGAACAATGAGGAATATGAAACCTGACTAAGAAGTGCAGCTGGAATGCTGGTAGAAAACTGTTAAACGTGTTCATATATCATATTTTACCAATTTTTATTTCCAACTGACAGCTGCAAGTTAAAGTTAAATTTTAAACTTCATATATTTAAACCTGATGTTGTATTGAAGGTCATTTAGGTCCAATAATGCAGGATATTGCTTTAATTTTTAGCCAAATCAAAGCGAAATCAAAGTCACTGATGGAATATTCTCTGTCATAAATACCAGTAGACTAATCCATTTTCTGATCTGTGTGCTATCAGCTGCAGTACCAGCAGTGTAAACAGTCTTGACAGCAAATCAGAGCCAAATGTAAAAAACATATTTATGCGATTTCTGCATCGCCAACTAAATACATGCCTGGTTCCCATGGCGACGGGATGTACACAGTGTGCGATGCTGTAGCTACGCAGCTTCATTCAGAGATATTAGTGACGCACAACTCAGCGTGTTCGTCAGGAAATGATTTGGTTAAAGGCAGACGCTGATTCCAGACGATTTAAATCTGAAACTTTGAACATAACCTGATCAGGTTAGCTCCACAGCATCAGTTACCATGGAGACCTAGCTCCACAGCATCAGTTACCATGGAGACCTAGCAGGTTAAAAGCAGGCTCAACATAGCTCGATAACCCACTGATCTGGCTTCGTAGTGCAGAGAGAAAAGAGCTGCAGAAGGAAGACATCATTTCTAAATATTGTTTGTTTTTTTGTTTTCTTTTTCTACGATCACTGCAGCGTTAAATCTCTTCTTAAACTCAATTTTAATTTAATTTTTTTCTTAACAGATGGCAATTGTTGTATTGATTTAAAAAACATTTTATCGAGTTTATATTTTAAATTCTCTCTCTCATTCACTGTTCACCATATTTTTTTAGTGTTAAGCACTTTGTGACTTTGTTTTTGAAAGTTTTTTTTCCAAATATAGTCATTAACATACTAATAATTATATTTGCTAATGTTGTGATTATTATTATCCCAGCACATATAAATCTTTTTAATTTAATGAAGCATCAACACTCTTCTACTTGTTTCGTACTGACGCCCCCCATGAAGTCTGTTCCCTTAAGCTGGAGCCATGTGCAGCCGAATGAATCTGCAGAAATTAAAACTCTCCTGGTGTTCAGATCGTGGACTTTTTTTTTTTATTTTTGCCCTGAATCCACACAGCCAGACGCCGCCTGTCCAGTCTCGCTGTTTTCATTTTGTCTGAATAATTTTCTCGACCGTGCACGACGTCCTCTCAGAGAGCAGCCGGCTGGACCAGCACACAGTGCATTACATGGTTTATTACTGCATTTTGTAAATTAAAACAGCAGCACACACACAAGAAACAAAACAGCAGCAGAGGCTCGGTAAAGTGTGCTGCAGCCTGATTGGTAATCAAATCAAGCGATTATTGTTAAAGAATAAAACGACTGATTCGGCTGTCAGTCAGCCTTGCAATTTTTCGGCAGCGGCCAACATTAAAGAAGGCTGGAAACGAAAGAAATGTCAAGAGCATGACTCGGGTGATTTGTTATTTGTTGGACAAAAGAATAATGATGCAGCAGCTTGACATGGCACAGCTCTTAATGGACTGATTCACCGGTTAAAGCATTTCAAGGGGAAATAATTCAACATTTCAGTCGCTTTTGGTCGAGCCGTCAGTCACAGAGTTTCCTGCTGCTCCTCTGAGACTCTAACTATGATTAACGGACGGACACGCACGCAACCTGATCTGGAAACACATGTTCAGACTCTTCCATGTTGTCTTTGTTGTTGGACAAATATTTGCTGCTTTGGTTCTTTTTTGTTCACGTCGAACACGCTTTGCTCTCTCTGCTAACATCAGAAATAATTACTGTTTATTTTCCGAGGCTGCTGCCATGTAATTCGCCTTGTGTTTGTGCAGCTTATTGATTTTGGGGGGGGGAGAGACTGGCAGCGCAGCGTCTTGCCGATCATGTTATTTCTGCCCACAGCTGACATGTTGACATCAGTTCAGATGACATGTTTAGACTGTCATCTTGCAGTCCGATGGAATGTAATTCCCCGCGGCGGGCTTTGTACAAATCCCGCCGCCGTCGTTGCAGCTTTTAACGTCTCGTCAGAAAAAAGCAGCTCTCCATCTTGGGGGGGGAGAAGTTGCAGAGCTTTGTGCTTTGATTGCATTATGTTGTACAGGTGTTGCAGTTATTGTGTCCACCCCCTGTAGCTGGCATGCCTCCACACTCCCACAGTCTGTTTTCACAGTTTCCTCTCCCACTCCTCATCACTCTCACTTTGCAGTTCAGATGCAGGTTCACATGTTTGCTAGAACATTAGCTAAGTCGTGAAAAAGACATTTACGGCTGCTGTTAACCAGTAATGACGCTCACTGTTGACTCATGGCGATGCTAAGACGTCTTCTAAAGTATACATCCTGCATTTGGCAAGAAGAGGAAACAAATACTTCGGATCGGTCGTTGTTTTCTGGGTTGAACGAACAAGTTTGTTCTCGTCACCGTGAGGCGAACCCTTCTACTGTTGCGGCGTCTCATTGTGGAAACAGTGGCCTCATTTGCATGAATCTCTTCAATTGATTAAGCCGACGTCTTTATAGAAGGTTGATTACTTTAATCTGCATGCAAATGAGCGCTCAAGGAAACGCTGTCTGTCTGTCTGGGTGCTACTGTTGATGTCACCTGGAGGCCGGGATTAGAGGAAAGCAGTGCAAATATTTGACGTTGAGAAATTAGCCAACAAACTGTAGCTGAGTTGAACGTGTGGAAAGTGTAAAGCTCATGTAATGCTTGCTGTGCTTTTGGTGGTTGCAAGCATCGGAAACCAGTGTGCATGCAGTATTTTGCACAAAAAAAAAAAGTGTAACTGAGAATTTAATATGCAGCATTTTTTTTTGGAGAGAAACCCTCGATTTGTTCTCGGTCGTCTCTCCGTGTAGGCTGCTGGATGTACTTGTTGAAACAGAAAAGAAGGGATTTCTCTGTGTGCACAAAGAAGGTTTGATCATTCTTGAAAGAAGTGAAACAGCAGGGTTCTTACCGCTCTGGTGGGATTGCTCTGATCAATGGGGTTTTTGAAGTCTGTGCGAAGCTCATCAAATGCAATGATCTGAAAAAAATAATGGACATGTGTGAGCTGGTTTTCACTTTGTTACCTCCACAGGGCTGCAAGTGTAACGTATCTCCGTCCTGCAGGCTGGTACAGTGGACGGACACGCTCTCTACATCCTGTACAGCCACATTGTTCACTTTGTGGTGGTTTAATGGTGAATGTGTGCATATGTAATTACTTAGCGCGCCGCCTTTTATGCCGTCTGAGAGCTCCTGTTGAGGAACTAAAACTACTGCAAAAAATAAAAAATCTGATTTGAATTCTCCCCTGGTTTGTCACTCATTTCTTATCAGTCATCATCTTCATCTCCTCTAAATGATAAGACTGTACTTAGTGAGCTCCAAACTGAATATTAACAAAGACGCAGATGGCTTTCTTTTTTTTTTTTTCCTCTTGAATGACAATTAGAATTTTTCTGGCAGGATTAAAACAATCGTCACAAGTTGTGCTTTGGAAACTTAAAAATTGTAATCACATGCATGAATTAAAATGAATGCTTTGCTGAGTCTGTATTTAAGAGGATTGCGGTACGCTGGAGGACTACGTCGCATCTAATTGTGCTCTTCAAACTAGTATAAATTGAGAACGCTGCAGGGAAAACAAACGCCATTGTTCAGATACGACGTGCTGATCGCTTCCCCGCGAGGCGAGGATGAGTGACAATTTCCCTCAGCGGCTCCCTGATTAATAGCCCCATAAAAACACTAATAATTCTCCGTGTAAAGGCCACCTGCTGCGTTTATCATCAGTGCAGCTTTTAAACAGCGAAGCCTCACTTTGATGGCTCATTGAAAAGCAATAGCAAACAGGCGTTATTTGCAGATAAGTGAGCATCAACAATGAGCGACGGCGTGAAAAGAGAAACACACTTCTATCCGGGTGAAATAAAAGCACTCCCGGTCATTTCCCTCCCCTCCCATATATGCATCTATACGGCTCTCCTTCATCTCCTTTCACACTTAGCTCTGTTGTAAACAGATGCAGTTTCCATGGCGACATGGTGAGCCCCTCAGCGGGAACCATGGTTACTATAGCAGTGAACAAACGCTCCGATTGGTCGGGAGCCACATATAGTTGGGGTGCTGGTACCCGTGGGTGGGAGGCAGACTGGGGGGGGGGGGACAAAATCAGAGTTTGATAAGCGTTTCCATCACATGGTCGAGCGCCGAGCCAGACGCACGCTTTCTCGCCGTCTCTTCCACACACACAGACACACCGACTGACTCATATGTAGTCTCACCCACTTAGTCAATTGGTCCGTTAGTCATTTCAAGTCTTATATTCATAATGATGCGGCGCGCATTATTCCTGCCTCCGTGGAGCCGGTGCTAAAGGTGAGAGATCAAAGCTTTGGTGTTTGTTGAGTCTGTGTTTGTGCAAACCAGCAAACCGAGCGCACCCGGTCTCCAGCGATATCTGTGCAAATTCCACTCGAAATGCCGCAGGCAGACGGATTCATAGCAGTCTGGCTGGGAGATTTATGACGGCTGTGTTTTGCCGCCTCCCCCCTGCACTCATTACATGCTGAACCCTGAGCACCTTGTTGGAGGAACTGTTTATTGTTCGTACATGGGATGGAGCCATCTGGAATCTCTCTCTCTTTTTTTTGCGGGGTGTGAAAAGGTCAGATAGGCCAGTTAATTACACCAACAGCAGCTTAAAGTCACTGCAGGCAAAGTAAACGACAAAATGCAAGACTCATGCATCTCCTCCAGTCCTGTGGCCTCCAAAATAATCATTATCCAACTAATTATGTTTCCACCGTGTCATCTGGTGGCTTTTAAGAGGTCAGTGCCGGGTACAGTGGGAACATTTATGCATTACCTCCAGAAAAGACCTGAGCGAGGTGTGTGTGTGTGAGCAGTGTTCCTGTCAGCGTTGTACAACCGTGTGTAGGTGGATGTGTTTGTCTGCCTGTGTGGGATGATGGAGTGTGGACAGGGTCCTAGATCTGCCTGTTTTAGTCTCGGCGTGTTCCAGTGTGCCACTCACCTGCCATATGACAAAGAAGATGAGCGCGGCGCACAGCACCAAGGTGAGCATGTAGCAGAAGGCCGCAAAGGTGAACGCCATGGCTGAGCCGGCCAGCCTGACGACGAGTCGGGTCGAGAGAGAGAAAGGGAACTTCGCCCCCCTGCTCTCCTCCTGTCTCTGGCTACTGGTCAATCCCCCCCTTCCTTCCTCCTCCTTTTTACTGGTTATTGTCTGAGCTGAGTCTACACCTTCCAGGCAGGTGAAGCACTCAGTGTTTTTTAGTAACAATCAATAATGAGCTCTGGCTTCCACTCAGTTCTGTGTGTCTGACAGCAGGACGGCTGGCTGTGATTGAGGAAGCGCTTATACGTCTGTTTATGTGTCGTTGGCCCCGTGCTCCTCTTTTCAGTCTCTGACAGGCAAAATGTCTGTCTCCTCCTCCTCCTCCTCCCTGTAGTTTCTCTTTAGACAAAGCCTACACATCTTTTCTTTTTCCTCTTCTTCTTCTCACAGTAAGTGTCCGACCGACACAGCAGCAGAAGCACAGGATTCTCGTCGATACTAAGTAAAAAATAAAACACACTGAGGATTATCGTCTACGGCGGCTATGGCTTGTGATAGTTCAGTAGTTTGTTGTATGGCTTTCAGTTCATCTGTTGCTCCGGATCGAGAATCAAGAACACCGTTAATGACGCATGTTTCTAAGTCGCCTCCAAGCAAGATTAGCTTCCTATTTACAGAGACAGCTATTGTTATTACTAAACCAGCGTATTGCTTTTGCACCTTATTATTTTCGGACAAATCACCGGTGGATTTTTTTTGCAAAGTAAAAGTAGAAATCGTTAGATATTCAAATTATTCAACACATCCAAAAGAGGGCAAACACAAGACGATTATAGTTCCAGTTAGCACGGATCGATATCTTTGACTGACCTTAATATCGAGTCGAGAATACCTGTGTCTGGTGGGAGACGTGTCTGCCACTGAACAGTCCACTCTGTCCTCGTCTCTGTCAATTTGGGTCGGCACCATGTCACAATTCTCTGCTCTGCATCTTTGTCTCAATCCCTCAGATTTCTCCAAAAGCATTTAGACTTGTCTTTGCAGGATAAATGATTAAAGGGGGAGGACTTCAAAAAAAAAAAGAAGAAGAAGAAGCAGAAAGGGGGGGAATTTAACCAGAAAGCTGCAGAACGTCTACATGTTTTTTTGGAAACACTCCTGCTCTGAAGTGAAAAATCTCCACAGCCCTCAGGAGTCATAAGTTAATAAGTCCACCTTTCTATCATCTCCCCCTCCTCAGTCGCCCTGCTTGCTTTCTAATTTCTAAAGTCCTCCCTCTTCTGATCCCTTCCAGAGATTATTTTTTTAAAAACAGACCTGAATGTGTTTCCTGAGTCTACTGTCTACCGGCTGTCTCTTCCTCTATTTCTTAGACTGCGATGAGAAATATTTCTATCACGGTTGATGTTATAACGGCCGACCAATCGCGTGGCTCCGTCTCCCTCCCTCTCTTATTTGCTCTCTCTCTCTCTCCTCCTCCTCTTCTTCCTCTTCCTCCTCCTCCTCCTCCTCCTCTCTGTCTGTCACTCTCCCTCTCCCTTTGCATTTATACATTTCCATAATCCCTCGTTCCCCCAGAGACTGATGAGGGGGCAGGGCGGGCTGCAAATGTCTGCATCTCTCTGCCTCCTTATCGGCCCCTCTCGCCACAGCCTTCACTCGTCCATCACTCCATGAAATTTAAGTCTGTTGCTCTCCGTCATCTGTCGTTCGTTGCCTCCGCTTTATTAGCATTCGCTCATTTGTTCAATTTCACTTTTTGTTCTGTTTTTTTTCTAACCTCAGCTTATTAATGAGCAGATTTCAGAAACCACTGGTGCCATCTAATGCACATTATGGACACACATTTGATTAAAATCCATCATCCAATACAATCATTCTCTTTGTTGTATTCTTTATCTGAGTGTGCATGACAAATAAACCAAATATATGACGCTGGTAGTTAAATAGTGTGTATGTAGTGGCTTGAATGCCCCCTCATCAATAAACTACGAATTATACTCAAAATAAGTGTTAATTAAAATGATAGTTGAGTCACTTACAGTGTTTTCTTACGGTTTGATTGATAATATTTGGTTAATCTTTGTAGTACTACGTGGAATAGCAGAAGCGGGAACTTCTCGCATCACCCATTTGTGTTTTTAGCTAACCGCTTAGTCAACTGTTATTTCAACCAGTTAGCCATTGCTAATAGCTAGCTATTGTTCTGTGTCCAATACTTTTATCTATGTCAACTTACTTTTAGCACACTTATGTTAGATATTTCAAAGGTTTAACCACTACTTTTTAGAACTATTTTAACAGTAAATCCATTAGTTTTAGGTTTTTTGACAAATGTTTCGCTATCTTTTGCTAGCTGTTGTTCCGTGTATGAACGCTCTTAGCTAACATGTCAGCTGTTTACTTACTTCTAGAAAACTAATGTTAAACATTTCAAATGTTTATCCATTACCTTTAGGTAACCTTTCTTACTATTTATTATTTACATATTTCAGCCATTCACCCATTACTTTTAGCTAACTAGCATCTTTTAGGCTATGCTAATCTGTGTCTGGACACTTCTGTGGTATTTCAGCCATTTACTTTCCGGTTAAACAGTTTATTTCTTTCAGTCAAATATTATATATTTCAACTATTTATCCATTACTTTAAGTTATTTCGACCATTCATTTTAGCTAACTCATTTTATATGCAGTCCACGCGAATGCTACTCTGACAACTTTGCAATTTTTTCAACCATTTATTTACTTCTAATGAACTAACTTTAGCTTCTTCATCTGTTTCCAATGTTGTTTCAACTACTTAATGCTTGCTACCTCAATAATTTCTTCAACTGTTTATTTTTACAAACACACCATTTCAACTGCGTAGTTATTTTAAAGACTAATAAGACTATTTTGTAGAATTTCCCGAGGGTGTAATTTGGATTATTCCCCATATACATGTTATTGACATTGATTTCCACGCAGATGACACCCAATTGTATATCCTGATGAAGCCTGATACCATGGATGCATCCTGTATTATCTATTGCCTCCCTTGCTGATATTAAAAAACCTGATGTCAAAGAAGTGTCTTGCAGCTGAATGACTTTAAATCAGAGGTAATTATAACTGCCCCCTGTGGTTACAGCTCTGGCATCATTCATTATCTGGGTACCTTTCCTACTAATGTCTGTAACTTGCCAAAACCTGGTTGTTATTTTGACTCTGATCCATCCTTTGATGCTCAGGTGACTAAAGCAGCACAGTCCTGCTTTGTCCACCTGAGAATTACAATCAGGTCATTTCTTTCTCCTGCAGCTTTAGAAAAGGTCATACTTTTGTCTCTTGGTCTAACGCACTTTGCTCTGGTAGCAGCAGGTAAAAACACTGCTGGCAGGCTTTTAACACATATGAAGGGAAGTGATCACGTCACACTGATGCTCGCTGCCCTTCACTGCCTGCCTGAATTGATTTTAAGGTTTTATTGCTTGTTTTCAGAGCCTTAAATGGTTCGGCTGCCTCCTATATCGACAGATATAGAAAGGAAAGGATCTCAAATTCAGTGTGATCTTTTAAATCTCTTCTTAAAACTCATTTTCATTTCACGGATGGTAATTTTTGTATTTATTTCAGTTATTTTATTACTTAAATTCTGTTTGGTTTTTTTTAGCTTTATGTTTTTATTCTAAAGCATTTAGTTTTGAAAGGGGCTATATTTAGTTCTTGTAAATCCCTTTGCGACTCTTCCTCACTTGTTAATTTTAAATTGCTTATCCATTTTGCTGCTTTTATGTCATTTTATGCTACTAATTCAACCACTAACTTCAACTTCTGTGCTCATGTGCTAACTTTTTCACACATTTGGAAATAAAATCAGCAACATCATTTAATTTATAGTTCTGTTTGGCTGTTTTTTGTTCAGTTCAGTTTGTTGTTGATCTTCTTATGCAGGCTGCACAAGTACCACCTGAGGTAAGATCCCCTGACTGGGAATCACTTTTATGGGACACATGAGACCATCTGCAGATTCTGACAGGCCATAGATTTCAGAGGAGACGTCGTGGATGCGGTCCCTCAGTATTTAGAACACCTTCTACAGAACCATTCTGGGTTTTGCTCCTTCTTATTTGTCTTGTCTTCTAACAAGAAAACATGGAAGTCACAGCCTCCAATCCATGGATACTGTGGTGATCCAAGTTTTTGCACTATTGTTGTGAAGCTTTGTTTAGTGTATGTCCCAGTTGTTTTTGTGGCTGGGCTGGGTTTGTGGTCGGGAGAGGTCTCGCTCATCAGTAATCAGCGCTGGATGAAGCCTGCCTCCACCTGTGCTCCAGCGCCAGTGGATTATTCTCCCTCGAGTGGTAATTGGCCAGCATGTGTTTTGAGAATCTGGCTTTATCTGTTATCTTTGTCTGCGTTTGCTACCAGAACTTTCCTCGACGGACCGACATGTTCCCCGGCCCAGCTTCTGCAGCTGAGCTCCAGCCTCAACCGGTCCCTCTTGGAACCTTTCCTGGATCTCAGTCGACTTCCCTCATGTGCTTCCCGGTGTCCCTTGTTTCCCTGAAGCCTGATTAAATCTCTCTTTTTCTAAACCGCCTATCCCTGTGTTGCATTTTTGGATCCCTGCTACACTGAACCCTAATTTGTCATCCCCCCAAAGTACGAGCTGAACTGGGCAAGAAAGCATTTAAGTTTTCTGCACCCAATGCTTGGAATAAATTACAATCTCAATTTTAACTTCAAGCCCTTGTTACACTGAATGAGTTTAAAGTTCTGGTGAAGTCATTACAGTCTCGTGTTACATGTGAGCAAGTTTTAACCTGGTTATATAAATACTAAATAAATAAATAAGAGAGCGAATCAGAGAACTTTTAACTTGAAAAATTCAGGTGACAATGCTACACGATGCCACTGATGAGGGCAGATTAGTCATAGATTTAACCAATGTTTTATTTAGTTAGTGTCAAAATGGGTTGAGTTCTTGTGTTCAGTTAGCTTTACGGTTCAGATATGGTTCATCCTACATCCACCCAACTGGTCGAGGCAGATGGCCGTCCCTCCCTGAGCCTGGTTCTGTCGGAGGTTTTCGGTTCCTTCCCACTGTTGCAGACTGCTGAAGCTTATAAGGAATCCAAATGTTTAGATTGTTGGGTGTCTCTGCCTTTGATAAGCGCTATGAGATGACTCGTTGTTGTAAATATGTGCTATACAAATAAAATTAATTTGAATTGATATGCACGATTCCTAAAACTTCACAATAATATGAGGTGGCTGTGCAGACGGTTTCACACATGAGCAGAAATCTTCCTGAAACACATCTGAGCTACTAAAGCCTAAAGGTTTGTTACTTAACTACAATGGATTCATTTGATATATAGATGCCACATGCATGAAGATCCCCAAACAAAAGAGACAAAAGAGGACAAAGGAGAATATATGTGTGTGTGTTGACTCAGCAGAACAATAAGGAAAAGGTTGATCCACAGCAGAACAAACATCTGAAAGCACAGAATGCCTGAGAGCCTCACTGCATTACATCCTCTTTATATTTTTGAAATGTCACCTGGTGCCCGAAACAAACACATTTTCACCATAAACTGCTGCCAAACAAAAAAAGGGCACAAAATGGTGCATAATGGACCCCCAGTGTTTGAACGAAACCTGTGCCAGTGCTGTCTGTTCATACAGGATCTCAACCAGATGGATCAGATTATAGCAAATCTGCAGCCGCTGATCGGCAGCGTGATCCCGTACAGCAGCAACATCTGTTTTATACCTCCAACCGCTGATTTGTTTTTTTACATAAGCTGCAAACACAGTGCTGTCGTATTACCGCCTCTTTTCGGTGCGACAGGTTAGCGAGCAGCTGTGTACATCCAGCAGATATGGATCAACACACGTGTACCTGATAAAGTGTTCACGTTCATTTGGGTCAGTTTTGCTCTCGTGGGACGCATTTTATATGTTTAGGAATCTGTAAGAGGAGATAGATATAATGTGGAGGGGATACATGCAAAATTGTGGATTTTTTTTTAAGTTTTAGGATTTTTTTTAGACACGAATCAAGTCAAATTTCCAAGAATTGATGGATAGCAGTGACAGATCTAACACTTAAAAAGAATAAATCATCACATGTGCACACGGCTTTACGTGGCCGACGGGTGTGCAAAAAATGGGAGTTACAAAGCAGACCGATCTGGGTAAGTGTGTTAGCCATCTGACGGTTAAGCAGAGGTTGCTGGTCTATTTCTGTTGGCTGTGTTGTCAGCGTTTGGGGGATTCCCTGCAGTCCGGTCGAACTGTGTCAAGATGTTATTTTTAATTTAAATTACTTTCCTGAAGCAGTGCAGGTTGTTAAACCGGCAAAAAACACAAAACTTCACGAGAGAAAAATGT
This sequence comes from Stegastes partitus, assembly GCF_000690725.1. Taxonomy (NCBI): domain Eukaryota; kingdom Metazoa; phylum Chordata; class Actinopteri; family Pomacentridae; genus Stegastes; species Stegastes partitus. Next base: position 349,749 of record NW_007578386.1, on the reverse strand, counting down.
CACAGACAGATGATGAAGTGCACGAATCGATTTCACAGTCAGTGTCCCGTCAGTGTTTTGGTGCTGAACGACTCAGAAAAGGGGGGACGGGACTCCTAATACGAGCTGCAGCGAAATGCCACCGGAGCCTGTGGTGGAGGTGGAATCCAGATCCTTTGTGTAGCATTTAGAAAAGCTTTGTTATTAATAAGACGAGCAGGTGGCTGTTAATTGAACCGCTGTCAGCATCCTGGTGCTCGCGCTCCGCAGGTAGGAGCAACTTGTTGTTTGCTTATTGATGTTGGTGAACTCTAAGCTAACTTTAGCCTGTGTGGCACACTGTTGGCGCCAAGTGGGAGAGGCAAGGAAGCATTGACAAAAGGAACCTGAAAGTGAGAATAAACTACTTTTCTGGAAAATGTGTTACGTAGAAGTCCTACCACAGGCTGGTACTCTTGGGGAAGGTCCCATTTATTAAGGTGTGTTACATCCGTTCACACGTTGGCCCTTAAAATGTGATTAATTCACATTCTTGCACATGGTACCTTTAACTAAAAGTGCTACCACTGAGCTGTAAAGCACTGCAATTAAAAGATCTGCGTTTAAAAGGTTATTTAGGTAAAAGTCGGTAAATATGATCATGAACAGGTATTTAAAATAAAAGTAGTTTGTGCAGAAAAACGTCCCCTGTGACCCATCAATCCATCCATCCAGCCAGCCAGCCAGCCAGCCAGCCAGCCAGCCAGCCATCATCTCTACACCTTTATCCTCACGAGGGTAATGGGGGGCTGGAGTCTATCCCAGCTGACTCAGGGTGAAGACAGGTTCACCTGGACAGGTCACCAGTCTATCACAGGGCTACACTTAGAGACAGACAACCAAGCACACTCACATTCACACCTACGGACAAATTGGAATCACCAATTAACCTCAACATGTTTCTGGACCTTGTGGGAGGAAGCTGGAGAACCCGGAGAGAACCCACGCTGCATGAAGAGAGCATGGAGACTCCACGCAGAAAGATCCTGGGTGTCCTCACCGGGACGGGAACTGGCGACCTTCTAGCTACGAGGCAACAATGCTAACCACTGCTCCACCTGTGACCTAAACTGTTATATATTGTACACATTCTATGCTCTCACAATCACCCAGAGTCCAAACGAGCACCTTCATAATCCTTGTTATATCCAATAAACAGTTTAAACCCCAAAGCTATTAAAAATGCATTAAAATGTATGAAAATCAGCTTTTGTTTTTATGTTTTTAAAGCTGTAACCATGAAACGCTGTCAGAATAAATATTACTGACATGATTAGCAGAATAGTTGCCGATTAGTTTTCCATTAGTTGACTAATTGACTCATTACTTTAGCTGTACTTAACAAAAAAATAATATTTTGTCGGGTATTTAGATGTTTTGTGTGCGACGAAGCTGCCGGATAAATGTAGATAATAAGATGATGATCCTTTTTTCTCTCCATGCCAGGGGAGTTTGCATTGTTATAGCAGCAAGATTTTAAAAAGAAGAACACAGCAGCACTAAACACATACATAATGATGACAATAATAATATGTACACTATATAAAAAAGATGAAAAATGAAAATGAATAAATACAGGATCAGTAAAAGTGCAATCAGTGCAAAGACAGTCTCTGCAATGTGGCGGAGTTGAAGAAGAAACGTTCTTGGAATGAAAAATACCTCAAGTACGTCCTTCGGTGCACTACTCGATGTGTCTCCACCGCCAGGCTGCACTGGACTGAGGTTTTGGCTCCATCTTGAGCCAGAAGCTCAGAACCCAAAAACACCACATGAGTGTTTCTGGACCAGAAACGACAGGAAGGAGTCCAAGAAGGTTAGCGGCCTGGCCCTCACAGTGAACACGACTCTCATTAACACTGTCAGACTTGATCTTCAGCCTGGTGACATTTCAGTACACGTATAAATAAGTAAACTTAAACATTATCAATGTGTTCTGCAAGAGCTTTCTTTCAAGAGCTTGGAGGGTCGTTGACCTGTCTGTAAAATGTCTTGACCTTCTGCTTAAAGTCTTTACAAATCAGACTTAAAAAGAGAAACTGTTTTTATTTTATCATGTTTTATGTGTGTTCATGGAATCCTACCTCTGAGCCTCCGTAGGTTTGTGGTTGTCTCATTTCTGGCTGGAGGCCGCCCACTAGTGGCAGTAATCAGTCACTGCAGCTCCCTGTGTATTTATATAGATTTGTCTTTATAGGCATGGCATGCAAATAGAACAGGGGTGTCCAATCCTGGTCCTCGAGGGCCACAATCCTGCATGTATAGATGTTTCCTTCTTCCAAAACACCTGATTCAAATGATCAGCTCATCATGAAGCTCTGCAGAAGCCTGATAACGATCCTGATCATTTGAATCAGGTGTGTTGGAAGAAGGAAACATCTAAAACATGCAGGATGGTGGCCCTCGAGGACCAGGATTGGACACCCCTGAAATAGAAGCAGCAGAAGTACAAATTCCTCATAATTATTAGCTTTTCATTTTCAGTACTGATAAGCACTCTGTAAAACGATAACTTTTCTATACGTTTAATCCTGTTTTGTTTTTATCAACAGGCAGGTGAAGGCAGGAGGCAGATACATGAGAAGGAAAGATGATGTTTCAAAGTGTACAGTGCTGTAAAATAATATATATAAAGTGATGATGCTTAAATAAATAATGCTGTGGGTTTGATTATTTATCGGTTAACTTGGTAGCTAAATGCAAAGAACAGGAAAACATCTCACCTAAATCCAGTCAACACTGGATGTGAGCAAGCCGGGCCTTAAAGATAACACAGTTCTCCTCGTGCACGATTCAAGGTACTTAGTCGGTAGGTTGTTCCATTATTTGGTGCTAAATTCTAGTTTTTTGTTTTTTTAAATTTCACTGTTTACAAAATGGGGCTGCAAGGTGGACCGGTGGTTAGCTAGAAGGTCGCCGGTTCATGTCCCGGTGAGGACACCCAGGATCTTTCTGTGTGGAGTCTCCATGTTCTCCCCGTGCAGCGTGGGTTCTCTCCGGGTTCTCCGGCTTCCTCCCAGAAACATGCTGAGGTTAATTGGTGATTGTAAATCGTCCATAGGTGTGAATGTGAGTGTGCTTGGTTGTCTGTCTCTAAGTGTAGCCCTGTGATAGACTGGTTACCTGTCCAGGTGAACCTGCCTTCACCCTGAGTCAGCTGGGATAGACTCCAGCCCCCCATAGTGAGGATGAAGGTGTAAAGATAATGGATGGATGTTTACAAAAGGACTGGTTATAAATCTAATACTGACACACTACTGCAGACACTATCAATAAACCGTATAAAACAAATGTTTTTTGAGGCACTTAAATGCTCCTAAAACCTTCGCATAGCGCTATATGTGAGAAATAAATTAAACTTTACGCTCCCTCTCTGCAGTAATGTAAATGTAATGACCACCGCTGGCCACAGCTTTTCAACCTTTACGCCAGTTAAACAGATCATAAAACCATCGTCCCGTCTGGTGTGTTCACTGCTGCGTCACTGAAAACCTGCTGCTTTAGCATCACAATCTCAACAATTATTGCTGAAAATAATAATAAAAAAACGCTGTTATTTTAAAAACTCTGTTCAGCTCGACCTACATTTTCTTCAAGGTCAATGAGCCCCGTCGGCCATGTTGATCGTTACTGACACCGTCATTCATTTAGCTCATTTGATGGGTATGTGGGATTCCAGGAGCATTTTAACCGGCGTATCAGTGCAAATGAAGACTGACAGATTTTAAATTGTCCACAAGATGGCAACATATGAGAGACAGCGGCAGCAACAGATGGTCGCATTAGACGCCTAACAGCAGTATTGACTTACAAATGACTCACTCGGGCAGAATCCTAAATTCTTCCAGGTATTTATTTGCTGCGCATGTGGTCGTCTGAGGGAGGGAGGCGTCCTGACTCACAGCTCGGTTTATTGTTAAATGTAGAAAAAAAGGGTCAAATACTGTAATGAATCTCCGTTTAAAGATCCTCCTCCTTTGTGATCGCAGGCTGGACGGAGAATACATCAACTGCAATCGTATGTAGAACGACGGCACAGCAGTGTGAGCGCATCAGACATCCAGGACATCCCAGAGGAACCGAAGGCTGTGGAAGTAATCAGCGGTGCTACTAACACGCTAATAAGACGGGATCAATCTAATGACTGCTGACCTTTTGGCCTTTGGGCGCAACTAAAATGTCTTTAATAAATCAAAGTAAACTACCGGAGCGTCCACGGGGCACAGTGTGGCACGGAGGCACCAACAACTAATGCATAAATTTCACTGTACGGCACCTTAGTGACACGTTTTCAATATGAAACAGCTTTCTGTTGTCAAGAAGCTGTCGGGGCATCTGTTGGACGGATGAGGAACCTCCTGGAGCCTCTTGTCTGACAGAATGCGGTGAATCCTCTGTGATAGGGTGATACTGTAACGCTGACAACAGTAAAAGTGACCGGGTTGTGTGTGTTTGAGAGCTTGCATGTGATCGGTTGTGTCACAAACCGGCGCGATCATCCGGAGACGACGGCACTTCTCACCCAACATTTCTAATAAATTTACTGCGAGCTAAATAAAAATCCACAAGTGTCTGCCAAAAGATCTCTCAGCATGATCACAATCATGAAAACGTCCTTGACATCCATGGATACACGGGAGCAGCAACAGTTACCATGGCAACAAAAACAACCCCTGTAAGGCTGCTTTTTAGTCTCTAACCAGAAATCTAATGTTTTTTTTTTTTTTTACGGCCTTTAAAAAAATGCACATCCTGGAGAACGTCTTCCTGTTTTCGTGGAAATCAGCTGCGGCTCAACGTAGCGCTCGACTTGGAAAAAAAGTTAACGAAGATTACTGGGTGTTGTTTAATAGGAAACACGCAGCCATTTGTCATTTTTAAATAGATGTTCGGTGACGAAGTTGGAACAAAAACCAGCAATAAAAACGCATGACTAATGAGCAGACCGCAAACTGCACCGAGGCCGCGGGAATTAAGATGCCGCCCGTAATGCTGCAATACTTTAATAAATGCATTTCAGCTCCTGCAACTATAAGAGCGCCACAGTGAAACTAATGGACTGCAAGGAAAAGCACAACCTCCTCTCAGATCACTTCTAAAGCCAAATGGAGATTCTTGTAGTTGGCCCAAGAAATAAGAGACATCCTGTCCTTGCAAAAAAAAAAAAAAAAAAGGGACATCTGGCCTCTCAGACACGACCATAAGCGAGAAACTCGGTGTCATTGTCGGACCTTCGTTTTACAATCTATTTTAATTCTTTTATACCGAAATGCCCTTTCTGCAGTATAGTGAAGGTGAGACCTCCTCGGAGCCAACAAGATGCTGCAAAGCTTTTTGTTTCTAGCTCAACAAAACTCCAGGAAGTTGCTGCTGAGTGAGTTAAATGAATCATGTAGCTGCTGTTTTACAGAACGGCTCCGTCCTCGTCTTCCTTGTAAAGGCTCTAAACGGCCTTACTTACATCACAGACTCCCCGTCGCTCCATCAATCCTAAAACCCTCCACAGCTGCTCTTTTTACTATTCCCAAGGTCGCAACTAAATCTTTAGGGATGCTAGCTTTGGGTTTTTATGCCCCACGACTGTGGACCACTCTGTCTTTAAATATGAAGCTTGCTAACTCAGTGAACAGTTTAAATACAAACCAGCAGCTACTGAAAACAAAACTGCTGCTGTTTTATCAGTAACACGCATTTTCTACGTCCCCCCATTTGTCTGTGTTGTATAAGTTTTTTTTTTTACATTTTCCTGCTGGATTGTGAAGCACTTTGAGCTGCATATTGTGCATTAAAGGTGTTACACAAGTGAGGCTCATTCAGTTCAATTGACTAAATTTCCATCCGTCCAACCATCCATTAGCTATATACCCACTTTATCCTACAGAGGGCTATTTTTAAACACACGTATTGTTATTCTCAGCATTTTATTCTTGGACTATTTCTCAGCTGCAGTGTCCTGAGTGCAACAAGCTACATATTTTATTTTCCCATCACAAAGCTGGGCAAGCGTTCCATCCGTTCATCCATCATCTACACCAGCTTCACGCTGCTGAGAGTCACGGGCTGCTGGAGTCTGTCCCCGGCGACGCTGGGCGCCCCGGACAGGCCTCCGGTCCACAACAAGGCTGCACAAAGAGACAGACACACTCAAACCTACGGCCAATTTAGAATCACCAGTAAATCTATAATGCATGTGCTGGGAGTGTGGGAGGAAGCATCCGCAGAAAACCCACGCAGGCTCAGGGAGAACATGCAAACTGCATGTATGAGGTGATGAGGCTAACCGCTGCTCCACCGAGCTGCCCAGCTTCAATCCCACGAGAGGAATATAGAATATGATGAGTTTTTATAAAAGGTTTTCTGAGGATTTTCTCTCTTCCTTTGAGGTGATTTAATTTTGAGTAGTTTCTTCATGATGTAGCGCTTCATGAGCCACCTGTCGCCATCCTGAAATCCTGCCGTTCAGGTTTCAGCTTCATGAATTCTCTTTGCATTGCTTTCCTCCCTAAAGGTCAGAGGTCAGGGTCACAATAGCTGCATGAATTCATTGCCCAGGAGCAGGAAAAGCAGGAAAACGACTTGGCTGCAAAAATGTTTGAATACAGTTAAAAGAATGAAAGCCATGAAGCCGTGTGCACAAGATGTGGCCTTTTGGATCCAGTTTTGTCATCACGCACGACTGAAAATGAGAACCGTGACCAGTGACCATAAAAAGTAGTTCTCAAACACAATATTAAATTTGAATTAACTATAACAAAATAATCCATCCATCCATTATCTATACCCCGCTTAATCCTCACTAGGGGGGCTGGAGTCTATCCCAGCTGACTCAGGGTGAAGGCAGGTTCACCTGGACAGGTAACCAGTCTATCACAGGGCTACACTTAGAGACAGACAACCAAGCACACTCACATTCACACCTACGGACAATTTAGAATCACCAATTAACCTCAACATGTTTCTGGAGGAAGCCGGAGAACCCGGAGAGAACCCACGCTGCACGGGGAGAACATGGAGACTCCACGCAGAAAGATCCCGGGTGTCCTCACCGGGACACGAACCGGTGACCTTCTAGCTGCACCTGCACCACCTTGGAGCCCCATAACAAAATAATAATAAAATTAATAATAACATTCACATTCTTTTGCCATATTAACAATATTTGTATTATTAACAGATTTAATTTTAGTCTTCACTGCGTGTTTACTAACTCTACACTTCCTGGATGTGGGGCGCGGCCACATGAGCGTGTATGGAGCTCAAAAAACTCATGATCATGTGACCTCGGCCCGGGCTCTGATTGGCAGCTGCAGACTTTCTCACCTGACCAGCGGACCCGTCCACTTTTGCTGTAAGCCAGTTAATTTTGTGTTTATTTGCTTTTTGTCTTCTGTGGTTGGATATTGAAACTGTCCTTTGACATTTTTATGACTGCGCTTTAAATACATATCTGGCCTTTCCCCTCCTCTTCTACTAGATCACAGCTACTGTCCATCCATCCATTATCTATACACCTCACTAGGGTTGCGGGGGGCTGGAGTTTATCCCAGCCGACTTAGGGTGAAGGCAGGTTCACCTGGACAGGTAACCGGTCTATCACAGGGCTCCTCACCAGCCGCCACTGACCGTGACACACACACAGAAAACTGACAAATACCAAGCAGTTGCATTTTCGTCGCTTGTCCGTCGTTGTGGGAGACAACAAAATCACTTGTTAACAACGTTGTTTCATCAACTTTGATGTAATGAGCAGCCCAACAAAATGCATCAAAGCGCCGGCGTCCACAGCCGGGGGGCAGAGACGGAGCAGAAATCAAAGAAGACAAAGCATCCACTTTACACAACGTAGCTCACAAAATGTTTGGCTTCTTGCTGCAACAATTTCTCTCGTGTTACATCAGAAAGCTGCCGTCCACGTGTTCCCAGAGTTACTTGATGCTCGTGTTGTCCCTAAAACGTGGAGAAAAAAAAATCTCCCACATGGGGAAAGCGATAACCTGCTGTTGGAGAAGAGGAATATATTACTTAATTACTCAAAGTGTGTCCTTTATCTGTGTTGTCCATCTCCTCTTAGTCTTCTTATTAATACAATTTACCGAGTCTTGCTGTTGTTATTAGATTGTTTACCACTTTCTTCTATTTTACAGATTCTGGCAGCCTTGGCTCAGCCCGAGCAAACAGTTTGGGACGATTAGACGAGGCTGTTGGACAGAAATTTAAATGCTCTGGGGGGCAAACAGACCATACGGGACCAGAAGTGGATTGTGCTGTGGACCGGTCCCTTCCTGTGGGCATGGGTTCAGCCCGGTGCTGTGACACGCTACTGCTCTGAAACTCAAAACAAAGACAATCATGAATATTAATCAGAAAAAAAAAAATCAAAGGGAATTAAAAAGGACCAACTGCTCCTCCTTGTCAGCTGCACCTCTCCGTCACCTTGCTGCTGGTGACAAGGTCTAGAGCACCTGTATCTCCACCTGTTTGTAGTTTGTTTGCTTTTTATGTTTATTAGCATTCAGACTGCTGACGTGGACTGCTTTATGGGGGAGATTTTTATATCTGCATGTCCTTCCCCATCCACCCACACTGTCTTTGTGGACTTAAAAAAACATGCACTCCTAAAAACATGTGAAAAACCTTCATAGACTGAACAAAAATAAATAGAAATCTTGCTAATCTAAGACACCTTACCCTCACTAATAATGGCAACAAACCACTTTGAGCATGAAGCAGTGATGAAGGAATGTGTCTGAAGGCTCAGGAAAAGCTCAAACCTGTTTTTTTTTAATGCATAATCTCCCAGCATGCCACAGCTTTCATACAGTTTTGGGATCAGATCACCATTTCCAGCTTTTTCCTTCAATCATGGAAACACACACACACACACGCGCTGTATTAAAGCTCTCCAACACAAACATCTATTTTTTTTATGATGCCAGTGATATTCATGTTTATATTTGTGTTTTTTTTAATATACTCTCACACAGGTGTTGTTTTACTCACATGTTTCAGCATTGAGGTCAGTCTGTCAGTATAATGAAGCACAACACCTCCTTTAAATATGATAATAAATAAATGGATTTACACATTTGTGACATATCAACAAAAACCGAACAATATAAAAGGTAGAATTTATGGCTGAGCTGTTAAATGGAATTACAATATGTTGTACAGGTGTTCCTAATGGAGTGAGCAGTGAGTGTATGTCTGTTTATTTAACATGTGGTCCAAAAAAA
>NW_007578386.1:309021-339543 GCF_000690725.1 Stegastes partitus | reverse complement strand
GACCACTTCAAGCCGACAGATGAATGTCTGTATTTCGGGAAGGAAACGTTAAAAACACACTTGCATAAGAGTCACAGGTTACTCTGAGCAACACCGTCTCTTCTCCTGAGCTTAAGGCACATACAGCACCATCTGCTCCCACCTACAATAAATGAATAAACCAGCCACATTTCAGTACTTCACAAGTTGCAGTCTGCGAGGATGAAAAGACGAGCAGCAAAGTAGTCCTCAGAGTAGGTCAGTGTATTCAATTTAAAGAGCACATTAATGTATTCACAGTCAGGCTTGTATGTAATCTGATTAAATACGCCTCTCTATTTTCATTCAGACGTGTAAAATCTCTCGTGTCGTTTAACCTTTTAGCCGCTGCTCGTCACAAACTCCAGCGTCCATCGCTTCACGATTATGTGTAGAATTTCTCTCCAGATTTAACAGAAACGTTGAGCGGTTATCTGTTTCATAGAAGGTGTCGGACTGAACGCTGCAGGTTTAAGTGAGTTGTTCAAAAGAAGAATCTCCACAGGTGACAGTTCAAACCTTTCCACCAGTGACAGCATGTGGCTCTAAACTGAGCCCTCGCTGCAGGAGCTCGGGTCTCCAGTGAGCTGCTGCTTCTCATGTTGTTTGGGTGTTTCCCCTCCTCTGGTGCTCACTGTCCTCCAGATCTCAGTCTAATCTCTTTTATTTCCCTCCAAGGTTTCCTGTAATCATCCCTTCAGGTCTCCATCATTACAGATAACCGTGGAAATGAATTTTATCGAAATGAAAGCAATATGTTTTGCTGTGCTTGCAAAGTGCAGCTCTGGAGATGGTAATACTGTTCTGTCAGGCTGCAGTCCAACGCCTCCAGAGTCAAAAGACGAGTGGATGCTGTTGGATGCAGACGCTGATAGACCTTCGTGATTAATCCTAATGATGCTGGCGATCATCTGACGGGTCAGCCAATGACTGGATGCCTCACATGTAGCGGAAAAAAACCGCAACGACTCCTGTGACCTTAAACAACACAAGAGACGTTCTGCTGCTTTTTTTTTTTTTTTGCAGTTGGGTGAAAGGCAGAAATTCTTCAGCATCGCCCTCAAAGAGAAGTACAAGAGTGGCAGCTTATTTATAGTATGAAAGTGAACACAACACTCTTTTTTCCAACCGGCTCGTTTCAAACGGTTCGACAGCTTTAACTGACGGGATTCTCTTTGACCAGTTTGCATCCCAAGTGTTGAGGGAAAAAGGGAACTTCCACAGACTGGAACCCCCATTTCCCCACGAGGCCCTGAAGTCTCTATTTTTGACCCTACTTATGTAACACACACACACACACACACACACATGGGTTTAGCTGGAGGTTGTGGTCAGCTCTGAACTAAACTTATATAAGCATTTCATAAACATATCAGTCAGTGATTAGGAAAAGCTGATTGACATATAAACAACTTACATGTTCAGCTGTAGTTTGAGGTGAACGCAACATGGCAGCTCGCATGCTAAAGGTCAGAATGCTAAATGATGACAACCTGTTTGCATTCGGTAGCTACAAGCATGCTTACGTGTTACCTGTGGGCACACCGAGTCTAAAGAGATTAATAAGGGTTTATCCTGACAACAGAGATAACATAAAGACTGCATTTTAAAAGGAGTGGTCAGGATCTGTTCAGACTTTTAGCTCCAATCTTAGACTGTAAATAAAGATGGACGAATACTACATGACGTCACACGTAGGTTTATTGAAGCTAAGTCTGGAAGCTCTGGTGGTTGTTGTCTTGGTGGGTCATGAAGTGTCCTGTGACAGCCCCCAGATGTCACTCGAAGTGGACACACCCTTCATTATGCATGACTTTAGCCTTGATACAGTTTATAAGGGTAAGTTATATAAAGATTAGGGGTGGGACTACATAATGCATTAAAGTCTCACCCCTGATATACTTTAAAGCAGGGATGCCCAATCCTGGTCCTTGAGAGCCCCTATCCAGCATGTTTTAGATGTTTCCCCTCTTCCAACACACCTGATTCAAATGATCAGGATTGTTATCAGGCTTCTGCAGAGCTTCATGATGAGCTGATCATTTGAATCAGATGTATTGGAAGTGGGAAACATCTAAAACATGCTGGATAGGGGCTCTCGAGGACCAGGATTGGGCACCCCTGCTTTAAAGCGTTAGTTACAATTAATTACAACAACAATAATGCGTGAAAAAATGTACGTATTTAATCGTAGTTTGCATCCAGACAACACAAAACGTTTGTCAGTTTCGTGCTCCACCGATCACAGTGATGCACAAGATGCTACGCTAACAACAACAAACATGAGAGTGCATTACTTGATGATGGAGGGCAAGTTTCATTTGAAAAAAACTGCCTGATGGACGCCTTGACCAGAGCGTGGTTTTGTGCAACTTGTGCAAAAAGAGAATTTGCATCCCACCGACGCACATCAAGCTGACGGTGAATGCAAAGCATGGTGCAGAAACCACCGGAGCTGTTAGCGCTAGCAGTCCTTAATAGCCACAAATTTTTTTAACACGTTATTTTTGTTGTAATTAATTAATCGTAATGAAAGTCCCACCCCTAATAAAAATTCATCCCCTTATTATCAACAGCAAAATTAGCTATAAAGACCAAAACATTTCTCTGTACCAGGCTGTAAACGTGTCTATTTCTGCAGTAAAGTTGGACGTTTTACGTGGGCGTCTGTGGGGGTTCAGTGGCTTTCACAGCCAGCCTCAAGTGGACATTTGAGGAACTGCAGTTTACGCACTTATGCATTTCTCTGACGAATCAGATGGAGACTTTGGGCATAAGCCTGACATTTTTTTCTGTGCATTTCACACAGTTTTCTCCTCCACTTTTGCTCTCTACATGTTAGCTACACCCTTAGCTCTGAGATGTAACATCAACCTCTTAGCCAAAGCTGTTTTTTTTTTTGATAATGAAGTGCAGCCAGACCACTATGCAGCTCTGTGGGGGTCCGGCTATGAAAGAGGACTTCTGTATTTGCTTTATTTTCAGCTTCAGAGGTTGTTGTTTAGCCCCTATGTGGTATCCAATAACACTAAAATTCCCCTGCACCGTTTGTTCAACCTTTTTCTGGCTGTTAAATGACCTGAATGTTTAGGCTCCAGCTTATGAAGCAGGTTTCTTACAAATATTTGAAGTCTCTGCAAGGACCTTTGCAAAGAAAATAACCCAGATGATCTCATCTTTAGAAAGGTCCTCCAAAGCTACACACAAGAACAGTTTTTAGGGGCTAAATTGAGCTTTATATTTAAACATGCTGCTTTCACAGTGGGCAAATGTTATTTTACAGCAGCACAGACGAGGATGGCAAAGTTTTGTTTCAAGGAATCTGTTGGCTGGTGTGTAATAAGCAAATAAGACTTCTTCTTCTTCTTCTGTCTCTCTTCTAAAAGTCTAGTTTAGTTTGTTTTCCGCCTCAATAAAAGATCATGTTCAGTCCTATTTTTATAATAATGTGTAGGGTATGAATTCACATATCTGTTTTTTCTTTCCTATATCTCTATTTATAACCATCCAGACTACAACAACATAAAACCACCGACCCACAGCAGAGCCACAGGCAGCAGCAGCATCCAGGTTTAGTCTGAACGCCTATAGCAGCTCAGTCTGCTAGCTTTGCAGCAGGTCATCTGTGCTTGTTGGGTAACAGCGGTAATGAGTGAAATTGTGAGGATTTAGGAGTGAAATGGTCATTCATCCCTGACTCCTGATGCGCAGTCAGGAGGACCAGCCGTGCGTGTAGCGCTGCTCCTGAACGTCTCCTCCCCTGTTTCTGCAGTGTTACTGCTTTTTCTTCTCGCTCATCGTTTGTTGTGCCAATGCTGCCCACCGCCAGAGTAAGACAAGACTTCCATTTGCATAACACCACACTCCTCTTTTCTTGTCTGCCACCATCCCTCTGCTTGATTTCCATCTCGTCCTGATCCGTGTGCTTTGCGTCCTCGCAGTGCTTCACCATTCATTCACGCCTACTCTCATGTGCAGTCCTCTTTGGTTCTTTGCGTTTTTCCAGCTCAGGCAGAAGAGCTGGGGGATTTTTTTTTTCTTCTTTTCTTCCACTCAGTTTATTTTTTTCGGACATCAAAAACACCCTTAAAGCCTTTCTTTTTTTTTTATTTAACAGGCAGTTTTGGAAGAATTTCTGACTGATACAAGCGGGACGAATGAAGACAGAGTCAGTAATTTAATTTATTATTTTACGCATCAACAATCGCACGTAGTCTGGAGAGGATAAAGCTGGAAACGCATTGTGGTTTTCTGAAAAAAAAAAAAAAATTACTTAGCTGTGCGGAGGGTGTCGCGGCGGTGGAACGAGGGGGATTTAATGAGAGGAACTAATCCGACTGTGTTAAGTTTGCTGAGGTAGGGTACCTGTCAGGGGAGGGGAAAAGAATAGCGAAGAAGAAGAAGCACCGTGGAAAAGCTACGCGTCATTTCCAAGACACCAGCGCAACAAGCCAACACCATTACACCAGCCTGCTGTGTGAATGGCACACGGGGTGTCTTCCTCTGTTGATCTGGTGCAGGGTGTCCACGCTGTGACCAGCATCCAGCTGACAATCTGGGCTTTCTGTGAGTATCCGTGGGACTGCTGTGCGCACCAAATGGACCAGTCTATTTATCCCCCATGCATAGGCTGCTGCTGCTGCTGCTGCTGCTGCTGCTACTGGGATAATCAGCTTTTTATCTGCATCTGAAATCTCCAATAATCGAGTTGTTTCTGAATCCATTCGCAACTTAGCATTCTGAGTCTGCAATGGTTGGTGTTTAATTAGTGCTTCCCCCTCCAGCTGCCGATTCCAGCCGCTCACATATCTGGCTTTTAATAAGCTTCTTGCAAACTCTCTAATGTGGAATCCTCTCCAGCCAGTTTTCACGGCGATTATACAACTCTCTCTTTACAATCTGTTTAATTTGAGATAACCTGTCTTTCCACAGAGCAATATGAAAGATAAGTTCATCTCCTGAGGCCACAACTTCCACACTGGGTTGACTCACTGACAACTGCACCCAGGTGAGTAATGCAGTTTCTTTCAATATCAAAAAATAGGAGGTATAACTGTATACCAAAAATAACAATAATAAGGCATATTCCTGTGTGAGCATCTTGTTTTTTCCTCCATTCTGCTGAGCTCTAAAGGCTGCATGCAAAAACCAGCAGCACTTGTCATTTCTGCTTAGATTTCTGTCTATTGACAGCGGCTTCTGTGCAGCACCGGGTCTCAATGAATTCCTGTTTCTTTTTTTATTTTTTGTTTAGACACAGTTTCTGCTTCATTTCCCTTCTGTTTGTTATTTTAATGACCTTTCATTCCCTAAATAGTGGAGATGGCATTCATGAGGAGTCTCGGCACAAATTGAGACTGCCACCATTTGAAAAAGACACACACACACACACACACACACACACAAAACAAGAGCAGGCATCAAAGTGTGACTCATTATGTACAAGTGTTTACTTGCCAACCTTACACCTCTGCTTAGCAAACACGAACATGTTTGAGGAATAAATCATTTGAATTTTTTATTTAGGTCAGAGGACTTTTTTTTTCTTTGAATAATTTTGGATTTATTTGAGGGTTAAATGAGAAACTCTAAGAAATGGAAAAGTGGCATCTTGCTGAGCTCGTCAGTGGTTGATGAGGACTAAATGTTGAACCGAGGCTTTTAATCAAGAGCTAAATGTTAAATGTGAGACAGCTGTAGTTTGGTAGTGGTTGGAGGGAGGGAGGGGAGGGTTGCATCCTTAGAATCCATGAGATATAAGTTTGAGCTTTGGTATTAGTGTTGACTAAAAATAAAGCATTCTCCGGGGGAAACAGAGCAGTGCACCTCTGCTGCAATTAAACGCAGACCTGACATCTGAACCTGTCTCGTCTTCGTCGCCGGCTGTGAGCAGCTGGTTTGTGACATAAATACCTGTACCTTGTTAGTTTGTTGCTGCCAGGTGATGTCAGTGAAGAGTGCATGTCACCGAGCGCTCTGTGGCTAAAGCAGATGGAAAGACACAGACGCTTTTTGTCTCTATAGTATTGCCACACAAAAAAAATCCTGCATTTCTACCAGTTGGCAGGCGTGCGTTTGCCATAGAAACATCACCCACTCAAAATTTGTGCAGGACTGTGCGCCAATTGTGTTATATATTATTTATTTGTTGTTGATAGTGAGGGAATCAATGACAGTATGAGTATATATATATATATATGTATGTCACAGAAGTGTGCTGTGGAATATTGAACTCTCTGGATGATGGAGTAAACACACAATCGGTTGCAGGAGTCGCTGTCCATGGTGCTGATCTTGTGCTGCTGCTGTTTCCCTCAATCTGTCCGGCAGACAGGTGTCGAGCTGTTGCACAAATACAGAGCTGTTAGTCATTTATTTATGAGCTCATGGGGAGAAAAAAATGACAACTTAATTTTTGCATCTGTGCTGCTCTGCTTCACCCTGAAACCTTGATGGGAAAACGTGCTCTCCTGTTATGCAGGTCAGAGTGGAGAATGCAGCTTTTTCTCTGCTGCATGTCAATGAGAGCGTTTGTGGCACACATAAAGCATTGTCAAATCTCCTCTGCTGTAGGTAGGCAACCTATTTTTGAGACGGAGATGGTCTTGAAATTTTAATTAGGAAGCACCCGATTACGTTACGTGGCGTTTCCCCCCCTCTCTCTCTCTCTCTCGGTGATGCAGATGTTAATCCTCTGGAAAGTGTTGATGCTGTACTCTCTGAATTGTTCACTCAAGCTGCTAAGATGCTGCTGCCAAGAAAAGCACTGTGGAATTATTTTAAGTTGTCCCCTGACATATTTTAGATGGCTTACGTAAAATGCAAAAAAAAAAAAAAAAAGAAGCTGTTTACTGTGTTTTAGCATTAAACAGTATATTATACAGTAGAGCTGAGCCGCACGCTGCATTTCTAAGAGACGCTAAAATTGTTTTTCCCTTTAAAAAGTATCTATATCAATAGGCCTGCTGAAGAACAACCGCTCTTTTATTGTTATTCTCATTGTCAGTGGAGATTATTTTTGGAATCCCATCCAACTTGACAGTACATGTTGGACTGAGTCAGTTTTTCCCTCGATACTACAGGTGCAGAGGGTAACATTTTTACTGCTGCTGAGCACAGAATGACCACATTATATGTGTGGGAGTCGGACAGGGTAGTTCAATACCAGTGACTCAACGATTAGTAGGTGCCAATATTTCTGGCTCTCCAAACTCGGACCAACCAAACTGTTGGATCCCACGTCATTTGCATACAAAAGAGCGTGACTGTGAGCACTTTTGGCGATGTTAAACCTCGCCTTGTAGAGGCTATTTCAAAAATAGAACTCTGAATAATGAACTTGTGACATGTTCAGTGTGGCTATCTCATCCACCACGCAAATGTCTTTCTCTTCTGTCTTTTCAGAGGTGTATACGAACCTTCACATGCGCTGATCTCCGCCATCGGAAGACACCATCGCGCCACCATGTTTCTGCACAAGCGGATCTTGAGCTACACTCCACCCGCCAGCCCCTGCATGTTCATCCCCGCTCTGCTGGTCCTCCTCCCGGGGGTCACTCACTTCTCCTACGGAAGTGCCGGCCACGAAGACAACGGCAGCACACCGAGAAACTGCTCCAGTGAGGACAACTGCTCGGAGGGGGTGGTCCTGCCCATGTGGAACCCGCAGAACCCGGCGGTTGGCGACAAAGTTGCGCGCGCCATCGTTTACTTTGCAGCGCTCATATACATGTTCCTGGGCATGTCCATCATCGCCGACCGCTTCATGTCTTCTATCGAGGTCATCACCTCTCAGGAGAGAGAGATCACCATCAAGAAGCCGAACGGCGAGACCACGACGACTACGGTGCGCATCTGGAACGAGACGGTGTCCAACCTGACTCTGATGGCGCTGGGCTCGTCAGCGCCAGAGATCCTGCTCTCCGTCATCGAGGTGGTGGGTCACAATTTTGAGGCCGGATCTCTGGGTCCCAGCACCATCGTGGGCAGCGCTGCGTTCAACATGTTCATCATCATCGCTATCTGCGTCTATGTGGTGCCGGAAAACGAAACCCGCAAGATAAAGCACCTGCGGGTGTTTTTTGTCACTGCTGCCTGGAGCATTTTCGCCTACATCTGGCTCTATCTCATCCTGTCTGTGTTCTCTCCCGGGGAGGTGGAGGTCTGGGAGGCAGTGCTCACCTTCCTCTTCTTCCCCCTCTGTGTGCTGCAAGCCTGGATCGCAGACCGCCGCCTGCTCTTCTACAAGTACGTCCACAAGCGTTATCGCGCCGACAAGACCCGCGGCATCATCATCGAATCAGAGGGAGACGCTATGTTCACCAAAATGGACTTGGAGATGGACGGGCAGGGTGTGAACTCCCACACTCACCCCAAGGAGGCTCTGGATGGGATGCTGGAGGGGGTGGAGGAAGGTGGAGGGATGAACTCGGAGCAAGACCAAGAGGAGGAGGCCCGTCGGGAGATGGCGCGCACCCTGAAAGACTTGAAACAGAGGCACCCGGAGAAAGACATGGAGCAGCTGATCGAGATGGCCAACTACCAGGTGCTGGTGCAGCAGCAGAAGAGCCGGGCCTTCTATCGCATCCAAGCCACGCGCATGATGATCGGAGCCGGGAACATCCTGAAGAAGCACGCCGCCGACCAGGCCAGGAAGGTGGTGAGCTGCCACGAGGCCAGCGGGCAGGAGGAAGATCCCAACACCATCTACCTGCAGTTCGACCCGTCGCACTACCAGTGCTTCGAGAACTGCGGCTCAATGAAGCTGTCGGTGAGCCGGCACGGAGGAGAGAGCGGCTGCACTGTTAAGGTGAGAGCAGAAGGGATGACAGAAATGTAGCAAACGCTCAAGGTCAATTTAAAATCAACTCCAGCGAATTGAGGGATAAAATATTAATAATTCAGCATTTTATTATAACTCCACCCTCTAAATATTTAATCGAGCTTCTTTCCTCACAGGTGGACTACCGGACGGAGGACGGGACTGCCAACGCCGGCTCAGACTACGAGTTCGCGGAGGGCACTTTGGTCTTCAAGCCCGGAGAGACGACTAAAGAGTTCACTGTTGGCGTGATCGACGATGACATCTTTGAAGAGGACGAGCATTTCTACGTGCGCCTCAGCAACCCACGCATCGTGCACCGCGCCGAGGTGGCCGTCCTGGAGCCGAGCTCCATCACCTCCAGCAACAGCAACGTGGGTCTCTCCCCCCACATCCCTCCGAAGGCCGCCCTGGGCAACGCTCACACCGCCACGGTCACCATCTACGACGACGACCACGCCGGCATCTTCACGTTCGAGAGCAACTCCACGAGGGTCAGCGAGAGCGTCGGCAACATGCAGGTGAAGGTCCACCGGACGTCCGGGGCGAGGGGGAAGGTGGCGGTGCCCTACCACACCGTCGAGGGCACCGCTAAAGCCGGGGAGGACTATGAAGAGGTGTCCGGCAAGCTGGAGTTTCAGAACGACGAGACCATGTGAGTGCCGGTTCTCTCTTCTTTATGTTTGCTGTTGCTCCTCATCACTTGATTAAACACAACAACCCACACATTTGTATGTTAAACAGTCCTGCTAGATTACTGTAAGTTATCTATTCTGGTAATAGATGAAAGGACTATTTTTATGAGTCACAGATACGTTCGCTCTGAGAAGTTGAGATCTTTCAGAGGGATGACGTGGGAGGATAAGAGGATATAATTGTGCAGCAGATAATGAAACATTGAGGCTGATGGGAAAAAGAAGAAGGGGCAGGAGAAGACGAAAAGGAGGAAGAAGAAGAGGCAAAGCGTTCTGTGAATGAATGCAGGTTTAAAATGCAGCCCTTTGGGATTTCTGTTCAGGTTATATGTGAGTTCATTGTAATGCAGCATAATAAAGACTCCCCCCCCTGCAGAAAACAAAGCATGCGAGCGACAGAGTGGAGGGAAGAAAATCAGACAGGTGACTTGCACGGCGGCGAGGAGCAGGAACAGGTGCATGTGAAGAAGCCTGTGTGATTATTTTAACAAAAGGATTCATGGATGCAGCAGCAGCAGAGAGGCAGATAAAAAGATTGGGGAGGAAGAGTGCAGAGAGAGATGGAGAGAGAGCACAGAAAGTGTGATTTTTTTTTCCAGTTTCTCTCTTGAACACTGTGTGGAAGGGTTGGCTGGATGATGAGTACACTTGTAGTGTTTGCTTTATGATGAGAGGAGCAAAGGACCTGGCAGGTACCTACAGTGGTGATTTTGTTTTTTTTACTTCTCCTAAAAAAACAAAACAAAATGCCCTCGGCTCTATCAAGCTCATCACAGAATGATTTAATGAACACCAAAGGAGAAAACAAAGGACCAAAACGTGTCAGATGAGTCCGTCTGTGCGAGGAGAATTACAGCGCTCATGTGTAGGTGTATTGTGTAGGTCGGCCGAGTGGGAGGAAAGGCAGGTGATACACGGTGTCAAAGAGAATGCAGATCTCCCTGTTTATCTTCGTTTCCCTCGCAGCGCAGGTAAAAATTTATTGAACACACCGGTCCGTGTTTAGAGGATGTTCACGCGTGCATTTGCTTTGCTTTTTTTTCTAGTCTGTGTGTATTATTGAAGGCGCACTTGTGCGGTAGGATCCACTTTAAACCCACATCAAACAAAATGTCGCTCCAAAGGGGAACTAAAAAGAGCTGCTGGAGCATCCAAAGCAATTAAAGAGAGTGAAGAGGGGTTAAAGGAGTCCCAAAAGTTCTCTCCGTGCCGCAGACAGCTACAGAGGCTGCAGTTAATGAGTCAATAGTGGGTAACAATGTGAGATGAGAGGCAGGCAGCTTGTATCTGCACTCAAATGGAGACTGAGCAGTAGATAAAATCCTCACCTACTGAGCCGAGGCTCTGCGCATCAGGCTGTGGCAAGCCGACAGCGACGCGAGCATCTTGCACACTTTATCAGGAGCTTTCCTCAACAGCCGCCATGTAGCGGGAGATGAAGGTCCGCGGAGAGCAGGACCCAGCAGGGCAGGACGCGTCGCTATCAGAAAATGAATGAAGAGAAAACCCCAGATGCAAAGGGAACTGTCAAAGCTGTGGCTCAGATGCTCCGGTGCTCCTTAGAATAGCAAGCGAGGACTTAAAGGGGAAACGCAGGAGTCCTCTGATCATGGGTGGAAAAAAGGTTCGACTCAGATCTTGAATCACAAGTGCCAGTAACAGGGGCTCATCTTTGAATCTAAATTAATTTTCTAATCTTATTGTTGGAAAAGGGCAGCATTCAGCTCCGTGTTGCCACCTGAAGCTGTTTATCAGAGCTTGATGTTGAGCCACGGAGCCAAAGATCCCCCCCTGAGCCTAAATCCACCAAATCACGTTTTCTTTTCCTGCTTTATGCTACTCAGCTGCTCGAGTCAAACTGAATTTTTTATGAGGCTGTTTTAATTCGGAGAGCTCAGTCAGTCTTGTTAAGAGATGCAGGTGGAACTCCTTCACTGCGAGTCTTTGCCCCGTCAGCTCAAACCATCTCCGCATTTTACGTATTTGTTTTCTCCGAGTGGATGAACTTGCATACGCCGTGTTAAATGCATATCTGCGCCTCTCGGTGCTCAGCAGGCTGCCAAAGTTCATCTTTCAAACAGAGCTGGCTTTTTCTTACCCGAGCGTTTCCCTGGGCGTCCAGGACAAAGAGCTGACACTCGGCAGCAGGCCTCCAGGCACCTTTGTGTGTGTGTTACTCCTGCTTTGTGTGTCTTTGTGTATCTGCCTTTTTCCCGGTTCGAGCAAACAGAGGAGCAAAAGAGGTGGAAGCCAAGTTTTTAAGCGTTTGACACGGAGCCAGGAGGAACGGTTTTAAAAATCTAGCCATGCAGTTAAATAATAATTTAGCATCTAAATTCTGCACTGCAGTAAATAGATTATGATGTACAGACACAAACCTCTGAGCCAGAATAAACAGGCTGACATAGAGGACCGTTTTACATTCTGTTTTTTTTTTTTTATGGATTAGAAGGAAATCTGCATAGACCCTTTGATGCCTGTGTGTAGCATAAGCTCGTATCTGTTTTTGTGAGCGCCTCAAAAATGTGTGTCTCACCATACACTAGTTGAGGCTGAAGTGGATAACGGGGGCAGTTACATAAGCTAAGATGAAAGAGATGTGAGGGGATCACTTCTGAAAAGGAAAATCAATACCCTGATATTCTTTATTTCTCACGCCTAATGTAGTCAGGATCAATAACATCCCGGGCTTGCCGAAAAACACGGATAGAAGAGGGGCGGCGGAGTCAGGGACGGGTGCCGTTAACACATTTAGACCCTTCTAAAATCATATGCTTGGTTCTGTGGAAGGTTTGAGCAGCGCTGATATGAGGCATTCATTCTTATAATTTATGCTCTCGGCAATCTAATTACAATACTTGATATAATTGCACTATACTTTTTATTCTTCCTGGTGACACAGTTCAAAGGAAGCATTGTTGGTCAATCAGCCCACCGCCGTGACTCAGACCGAATTATCTCAACGGGAACAGGATTAACGCGTATATAGAAATGGACAAACCGAACGTTACCCAGAGGTTACCTGAACAGCGGTGTTGAAGTTCAGTGTGTGGGGGAGCTCCAGCTGTTGCCATCTTGGCAGAGCCAGACTCCTCCTAACTCCCGGCTAATCCAAAAAAAAACGAGCCAAGAGTTGGTGCAAACAGCTCTGAGTGTGTCCTTAGACGGCATCCACCTCTCACTTAAAAGCGCCTTTAATTATGCATAACTTTAAGCCTTATTACAATTTAAACAGATAAGTTTTATCAAAATTAAGCCCCAGTACAGCTGTCATGAGTGGAAAAGAATTATCAATAAAATCTGTTTTTAGTACCAGGCTGTAAATGTGTTTATTTCTGCTGTAGCGTTGGACATTTTAACATAGTGGAAAACAGCCTCAAGTGGCCGCTAGAGGAACTGCAGTTTGTGACATTTGGCATTAATTCTTTTTGAATGATTTAAAGCTGTGATATGTGACATTTACGGTTGAATAAAAAAAAAAATCCCAGTGTCACATATTGTGTAGATACGTGTAGTTGTATCATCCCAGATGTTTTCAACAAGGTTTATACCCAGAGGAACTCATCACATTATTCAGTGCTGCTGCTTTCATTTTGGTCGCCTGTCGGTGGCGTCTTATCTCCTGTAACCAAGGAAACACAGTAAATGTCAGAGAGTTCACAGGGTAGAAGAGGAAGTTGGCAACTAATTAGCCAACACTTTTAGCATCATTATTGTGACTAAGATTGAATTAACCACATGATGCTAACTATCCATCCATCATCTATACACCGCTTAATCCTCACTAGGGTCATGGGGGGCTGGAGTCTATCCCAGCTGACTCAGGGTGAAGGCAGGTTCACCTGGACAGGTAACCAGTCTATCACAGGGCTACACTTAGAGACAGACAACCAAGCACACTCACATTCACACCTACGGACAATTTAGAATCACCAATTAACCTCAGCATGTTTCTGGACTGTGTGGGAGGAAGCCGGAGAACCCGGAGAGAACCACGGGGAGAACATGGAGACTCCACGCAGAAAGATCCCGGGTGTCCTCATCGACACGCGAACCGGCGACCTTCTAGCTGTGAGGCGACGGTGCTAACCACTGAACCACCTTGCAGCTGATGCTAACTAAAGCAGCTGAATGGGTCGTCAGCTTATCTAATGGGAAGATAGCAGTTAACATTATGCTAGCTAATGTCACTTGCAGTTATTTCATAAGAGCAACACAACATAAGCATACGTGACCATATTAGGCATTTACAAAAAAAACAGTAGAATTTACCATTTCCAATGATACTTGCTTCTCTTTGTGCCAAAAGGTAATCTGGTTTTAAAATTCCAGCAAATGTCTACGTCTCCAGGATACAGCTAAGATCATTTATACGAAAACACAGATAATGGATTGGATTTGCATGACGATGGTTCAACAGGGGTTAAAAGATGAGCACAGTGTGAAAGAAGGCGATCCTAGACTCTGGTGGACCCAAAGCAAACTTGCCATTTGGCTGGTTGGACACGTCTGCAATTAGACTGTTATATGTGACCACTTCAGTTAATATAAGTATCCTCATCATCCACCATCATGGTTCTGATACTGTCACATTACAGACTATCTCCCCTATACAGTTATAAAAACACATCTCCTGACACTGTCCTTGATTTAAAGAGCAATAAAGAAAATCTGCAAGTATTAGCATATCAGATGATGGAATATCTCAGTGGCCTTGACTGTTCTGGGAAATAACAGATACAGTAGGTATGGCCAGGCCTTATACTGACAAAGATCAGTGCTTCAAAGTAAAGTCTGTAGAACTACCCTGAACACATCCTTGGCTTTACTGGGTTATCGCTCAACATTCTCCCAGTACCACCAGCAAGACTGTGTTTGTCCGGTGAAACATTTCACCATTTATAGGATCAGACTGACACTAAACATTGCACAGACATTCGTGGTCCCTGGAGGATGAATCCCCGCGACTTTGATGATCCTTTTAGTTTTCATCTGGTGCCAACATCAGGCTGGAATGTTTTCCCATCAGCCAGCTAATCAGCAAGTATAATGCTAACACGCTAAACCGTGAGATTGAACATGTTAAACGCTACACCTGCTGAGCGTCAGCATGTCGGCGTTGTCACTGCAAACACGCTAACCTGTCGACGTTAGCATTTATCCCCGTGTGTTTAACCACAGCCTCGCAGCAGCAGCAAACAGCCAGCGTGGCTGCAGACCAGAAATAATTGTGAACCGCTCCATTGCTCATCTCTTTTCCTTTTGCTTATTAGTTCAGATGTCATTAAGGAGCCATTCTCTGTTGTGTTCGCACACAATTTTGCAAGTACAAGTTATCAGCGGTTGTGTCATTTGTCATTATAAAAGTCAGAAACCTTTCCTTTCAGTGTAAATTTCCTCTGCATAATAACCCCACAACACAGCGGAGACACCTCGGTGCTTTATATGCTGCAGATATGAAAAGCATATTTCTTCAGAGCGCGGCTGCTTTGTGTTCACGTTCAGCCCAATCGCAGCCTTTCTGGAGCCGGTGGAGACTCAGTGTGTTGATCAAGGACACTCCAGTAATGTAGATATATGCAGACACACCGGTTTGATTAATGCTTCTCTAACTGAACAGTGGCGCCCAATTTAGTGGCGAAAACTGCCGCCGTGCATCCGCTCGCTCTCCCCGCTGGCTCCGTCTTCGTCTGGAGTCTCAGGAGGTTCGGAGCCCACAGGTCAACATGAGGAGAAATCAGAGATACCCTCCTAAAGCCAACACAGAGGCGTGAAATCACTCTCGCTGATACCTGTAGGCAGAGTTCCCAGCCCTCACGGCTTACTGTTGATGTTTCTTGGACTGTGGGAGGAAACTCGAGCATCCTTTAGATGTGGAGGAGAGGGAAACTCCAAAAGATAAAAAGGTCCGGGGCTACTTTAAGAATCGCTTGTTTCTGGGGGTGACAGGTTCCACCGCTGAGCGATTGTGCCCCTGGAGCCTCGGCTGGTTTCTCCTTTCTCAGGTTAATCCAAGGCAATCCGGCTAATTGATTTCCAAACACACTTTTTCAAACAGACTCTCAGAAAATGTGAGACACTTTCTGAAATTTTATTAACACTGGGACGAGCCTGGCAGAGCGCAGTGTGTTCCACGTATACAGAAGAGATTATGGTTGTTCCAGGTGGAAGAGATCAATCCTCGGAGGCAGACAATGCAGGTGTGTGTGTGTGTGTGTGTGTGTGTGTGTGTGTGTGTGTGTGTGTGACAGGTATAATAACAGGATATCTTGCCCACGATGACTTCTCAGAAACTAACCCCAGGAATGGAGCCGACGGGCAGCCAGCGATGGCCGTTATCTACACTGCGAAATGTAATATGCAGTAAGCGAAGGCTTTACTGTCTTGATAGAATCCAACTGTGCCGCAATAATGAGAGTTTGCATCGACCTGCAGAGACGCAGGGCTCGCCAAGCAGAACCGCACGGTGATATAAAATTGATTCTTGCAGTGACCATTTCGACCTGAGAGGCAGGGAGACCCTCGTAAACGACGACCAATTCCAAAGAATAGATGGGCATTTTGTGAAATATGCTAAATTGTTTTCTTTCCACGGCGTTGATGACCGGATCAATGCGAAATTGTACTTTTACAGGGAGCGAAGTCTTTCTTAGAAGCCCAGCCCGGCCAGAAAATACCTTCAGGTAGTCTTCCACAACCGCTCAAAGGGCACCAGTAGATGTTTCTACATTTAGATATAACGGCAAAGACGCTGATCTCCACACGACCTGCTAGCTGTCTGTTCTGTGTTTGCTGAACGAGAAAGTGTCTCAGATCGATTCACACAATATTCCAGCTTACACACAGGAAGCCTGGTCTTAATGCTTCTCACATGCAGCCACTTTGTCGGGACACCGGTTAAGCTTTAGCCTCAGTTTTCAGTGCACAGGTTAAAAATCTGTAACCATCAGAAATCGACTCCGTGTGTCCCTTTGTTCTTACTTGGTCATACGAGAAGTTTGTCTTCTAACATTATGATGTAAATGGGTGTATTTTATTCCAAGCCAGGTCTATTTACTAAATCTAACCGAGCAGTTTTGGTGCTTCAACTTACGGAAGCTGAGAGCGGTCGTTTTCCGCTGCTGTTCTTTCTTCGCCGTTTTCTCGAGATAACGAGTTCATTTTCTCGTTATCTCGGGATAACAAGAATCGTTTTCTCGTGAAAACTACATAATTTATCTCGAGAAAACCAACTTCGTTCAGCCTGCGTCAGACCTCGAGAGAAGTAAAGTCTGATGCGTTCATCAATGACCTCGATCTGACATTTTCAGTCCGTTCTCAGCAAAGTCGCTGCTGCACTCCAGAGCGTCACTCGTTTCTTTGTAAACACAGGCATCAGTATCCACGGATAATTATCTCGTTATCTCGAGAAAACGACCGTTTAAAAAATGTGCGGCCATGACCGCTCTCAGCTTCCGTATAAACTTAACCAAACAGTCTTAAAATAAAATGAAAATAGGTAAAAATAAATAATGATCCAACATGGGGCGCCAACCTTTAAACCTTTGTCTCCAGGTGACATCCTGTGACTAAGGGCAGTGTTGGCGTCCACAAAGACTCTCATTGACTTTGTAAGATTACAAAATTTCCATCATGCAGGTCCTCATGGAGCCTCACATCATCGTGGACGCACAAAGTTTAACAGCAGCTTAAGAAAAAAACAACACGTCTGCATCGTCTGCAGCTGTACACGTCCACAAGGAAACCTAGAAAAGCTCTTATGCGTCTACAAATGAAGAGCTCATTTGCAGAAACAGATATTTTTGTAGATTTTCAGAAAGTTTATTTTTCGTTGTTTGCTTGAGATAATATGAATCAAACTGAAGCTGAGTGGATCTGACTCAGCAGAAATGACATGAAAACAGAGAGAACTCAAGTTTGATTGATATAGTCTCAGGTAGACGATGGAGAAGCGGGTTTTCTGAAGGTTTGTGATTATTTGGAGTTATCTGTTTTTGCAAATGAACTCTTCAGATGTTGAATATTGAAGCAAGTAGCACCAAGAGGACGGCATCTCAGAGACATCAGCGGGTTTGACAAAACAGCCGCATTTGATGCCCCAGAAATAAGAAGGTTTATTGAGGAGAAAGGGAGTAAGAGTGGCTTTAAAACTAACACATGCTAATTATGTACATATTCTAACTAACTAAATATGAGTAATCCTTTCCCTGATTCACAGACTTCCCCTTTAAATCATTTATCAGTCCATTAGTCAGCAAGGTTGCTCTCTAGTAAGTTCAGCTTCGAGGCAAATAGTTATAAAACCAGTTACACATTTTTTTCCCCCACATTGTAAATGCAAAAATATTAGCCTAAAGTAAATGTAGGAGCTTGGACTCACGGGGATCAGATGGATAGTTTAACATGAACATAATACTTCACTACACCTCACTGAGTTCTGGTCAGATTCCTCATTTTTCCAAAATCTGAACTGAATAAAATCTAAAAATTACCTTCAACCTCCTGTTATATCTAAAGGTAGAAATTGAGATAACTCACAGCTGACTCATCGCTAACCCAAGTTTCTTTATACTTAAGATCATTTCATTGAACCTGAGATTTTGTACTTATTTTTTCCACTGGAGCTGTTCATTTATTGTATTTGTGCGTCAACCGGGTGAAGCTGTTACTCATCCGTGTGTTGAAAATACTTGAAAATTAAAAATGTAAGATAAAAAGAACCGTTTTACTTGATAGACAGATTCACCAAAGTAATGAAAGAAAGTGTAAAGAAAAAAACAGTCTAATGTGGAGACAGTTGTTCACCTTTTCCTTGATCACCCACCTTTTGACTAAACCAAGTGCAAATGAGCATCAGACTCTGGCAGAGGTTGAGATCCAAATTGCCAGCTAATCATCCTAATGCATTATATAAACCCGGCTCCCTGCTGGGTTTTTGACAGCCCCTTTTTTTTTTATTTCCTCCTTCATATTTCAGTGGAGAATCTGGAGAATGTAAATGTTTGTCTGATCTTCTGCGGTCATGTTTTGCTCGCCTTGGCTGGCTGCAGCAAGACAAACATTATCCGCCTCAGATGTGATGTAATGCCAAAATGGCTGCTGCTGCTGTGTGATTACACTCTACAGCAACCGGGGCTTCACATTTTTATTTTAAGGCCCTCGAAATGATGCTTCAGCGTGAACTTTCCGCGCGCACAAACTCATTTGTTCCCGTTGTAAAAAGGTCCCTCGGCTTCATGTTTGCTCCCACCGTTATGACTTTCCCTGACATTAGACAGCCGATGACGTCTCATCGGCGTTTAAAATAAACTTCTTCTCTTCAGCAAAGCAAAGGCGCTTTGCTGCGTGTTGTCAAACCCTGAGTGTATATGTGTAGACAGAAATAGACGGCCACCCACACATCATTAGGGAGAAGGAGGGAGAGGGAGCGAGAGATTGACTGTGACAGTGGAGGAGAATGAAGCTGGCTGAAGAAAATATGTCGGTCACAGTTTGACGCCGCGGCCTCACGTGTTTTTTTTTTTTTTTTAAATAGGTCCTGAAGAGTTTGCCTTTAACGTAGCTTTCTAAACAGGCAGAGCTTAATTTCCACAGAGAGAAAGATAACACTTCAATTTCCCATTACTTATAAACTTGGAGTGTGTGGGAGGGATGTGGGCTATTTCGCTATACTTGTGCTCTAATGGAATTAATGGTGCGGAAGGAGTCCACCCTCTTGTGGGGTGTTAAAAATGTATATTTCATTCCGTTATTGTGCACATATAATTCTCTGCAGTGCTGCACGGCGGCTTAATTTATTGAAATCTTGAGCTTCCATCCTTCTTATCTAACAGATCTGTTTCATGATTCACCGTGTAGGCGGCCTACCTCTTGGCTACACCGGCTTCATTCGAATGTCTACAAAAGCATGGACTTAGCATCAGAAGCAGCTCTCGCCGGTTCGCCGTGTTGCTTCTATTTTTGAGCGATTTTAGGTAACAGAGGCTCGCAGCGGGTCGACCCGCCATCGACAGCTAATTCCTGAATAAATCTAATCCGTCTCCTCTCTTTGGTTCTTGTTCCCCTCCCTCCTCTCTGCCTTTAGGAAGCTGCTGAACGTGAAGATCATCGACGACGAGGAGTACGAGAAGAACAAGACGTTCACCATCGTGCTGGAGGAGCCCATCCTGCTGGAGGTGGGACAGAGGCACGGTGAGTCGAGGACACAGCTCATTATTTCCTCTCCTAAAGTAAATGTAACTTTGCATCCACGCTCCCTTTATATTTTATTTAACTTCCTGGGGCAGCACAGATTATATCCATTGGTAGAAATTCTTATTAAGTCTGCAGCAAATTCTCTTTGGTGTGTTTCACGACCAGACTTTCTGCTGGAGGACTCAAGGTCTGATGTTTGCTCTTTATAATGACTTAAATAAAGTAGTTAGGTCAGGGTTGGAGCTAAAGGGGACAAGGCCCAGAGGAGATATTTATAATTTGTACATTTCTCCACACATTTACTTTAATTCAGTGTGTGTGCAATCTCTATACGGTTATTTAAAAATGCATCGCAGAAAAAATTGTAGATCATTCAGTATTTGCAGTTCAGTTTTACTTAAAGATTCTTTACAGTCACATCTGTATGATTTATTTTCTACCAAGCAGAAGCGAGCTGTGTGTGTTCCCCACCCACACGACGGCTAAACCCTCCCCATCGCTGCCACCAGATCTCCAAATAATTAGGTCATTGTTCTTACAGCGGCATATTTATCAAACTCGGTTAGATAATGTGACACTTGTTGGGCGTGCTCACACGAGATGATAGTTACCCGCTTTGTCCTGTAGAGGGCCGCGGTGGGCTGGAGCCTTTCCCGGCTGATGTTGGGTGAGAGGCGGAGTACATCCTGGACGGGTCGCCAGTCCATCACGGGGCTAACGCAAAGAGACAGACAACCGTGAACACTCACACTCCAGCCTACGGACAATTTAGAATCAACAATTAACCTCAGCGTGTCTTCGGACGGTCGGAGAAAACCTGTGAGAACATGCAAACTTCATGGAGAAAAGCTCCAACCAGGCAGCAGGCTTAAACCCAGAACCACACAGATTTGAAGCAATCAGAAACTACAACAGATAGGAGGGCTCGTCAGGGTTTTGACAAACTACCTTAAAATAAACAGGCAGTACTTGGAAATGTGTCTGGATGACTCATAACGTGCTCATTTATCATGAAAGCAATTCATGGAAGAACATTCGAGACAGATTTAGATGAATAAAACTGAATTTCATGAATTATTTAAGACAATAAATACATTCCAAATGAAGAATGTCTACGCATAAATCTGATAAGTGTGGGATTAAATAAATAAGCAATGCAACACATATCCAAAAAAAAACTATCTACTGATACAAATAAATGTTTATGTATGATTTTAAAAATTAATTCCAACCCCTTATTATAATTTGTATTATCCTGAGTTTCTATATTCAGGCTGGGGATGCTTTTATTTATTTCACCGATGACACTCGTCAATCAACCTCTGGGCACAGGATTAGCATTTATGACTGACTGCTCCGTCACCGAGTGGAGATTCAGAGAAAAGAAGTCGAGTCAATCCAGCAGACTGGAGCACACCATATCAGAGATGACAGAAATCCCTCTCCTCTCCTTCCCTGCCTCCTCTGTGCCACAGCAGCTCCTTACTGCTGAGGATGTGATTATACAAACATGTCTTTACTGGTCCTAATGCACAGGCAAAAACCAACCAGTCATCACCTGAAACTGATGTTCTGATCAATAGTCAAACACGCCGCTGACGAGGGAAGGAGCAGCGACTTTCACAATCTGCTTCTGTGCTGCAGGAGACACCAATGACAACAAGACAGCTGTGGGGCCGGAGGACGTGTCAAAGATGGGCTGCCCCTGTCTGGGAGAGCACACCAAGCTGGAGGTGGTCATTGAGGAGTCCTACGAGTTCAAGGTAACTCAGAATACACAGCTTTTTCTTTTTTTTTTTTACCTCGTAGCTCACAAACGAATGACTTCACAACATTTACTGAATGAGCCACAATCTTCCTGGAAGCTCATAAACACCTGACAAGACTTTCACTTGCACCGATTTTGGTTTTATCACAATATTTTGGGTCTGACTGTGGGGGATTAATATTTAATCTGAGCAGGGATGTGCGATAAATTATGAGTTGTGTTCCTCTAACTGGAGGCTCTGCCCGTGGAGTCGTTCAGTCATCATTCCAGCCGGCTTGACTAGTCGGAGAAGTTGAGAAAAATGCATCATTTACCATAATGCAGCATTTATGGAGGCTTATGGAACCGGTCAGGCTCCGGGCCCAATCTCAGATAATTCTGTTTCCATCCCCGTGACATCATCTTAGTCAGAGCCGCTGAGCACATTGAGCTCATTGTGTTTACAGGTTTGCGCTGCAATCCTCTTCACCAGTTCACTGATCTTCGAGTGTAAAAGAGGTGCTGCGCCCCTTTAAGACAATTTAAGAGGGTTTAGGCTGAAACATGATACTGCACTCTTACTCACAGCTCCGGTTTCATGCGCCGGCTCTATTTTCTGCTCTGGTGTAAAGCAGCTTTCTGCTGGCAAAGTGCCGTCCTCCTGAGGGACGGAGGGGTTTTGTGTTCCCCTGCATCTGTTTTGGTGACTCACTGTGCACCACGGCAGAAGGAGGGATGCTGTTAA
This sequence comes from Stegastes partitus, assembly GCF_000690725.1. Taxonomy (NCBI): domain Eukaryota; kingdom Metazoa; phylum Chordata; class Actinopteri; family Pomacentridae; genus Stegastes; species Stegastes partitus. The sequence goes on along the minus strand of NW_007578386.1, from coordinate 317,323 downwards.
TTGTACCATAATTCATCCCATCACTGTCCCCTGTGTCGCACGGTGATAAGATTATACCGTATCTTGTACCTGTAAACGCACCTCCTCTCTTCTGCTGTCTTTGCCTTTGCGGCCCGTCTGCAGAGCACGGTGGACAAGCTGATCAAGAAGACCAACCTGGCTCTGGTGGTGGGGAGCAGCAGCTGGAGGGAGCAGTTTGTTAGTGCTGTCACTGTCAGCGCAGGTGAGTCGCAGCGTCCTGAAACGTCTCATCTGTTCAGCCCTCTGAGAGCAGACCTGTGGAAGACGAAGCCTGCAGGCTGATCAGACCCACCAGCTGCCTGTTGTGCAGCATTTTTTTATTTCTTATATTAAAATTCAACATGCTCCAGTTTGACACTGGCTGAATTTTTTAAAAACTTAATTTAACACATAACAAATGAAAGAACTGACAAAATCAAAGCTTGCTTTAATACATCTTCTGTGTTTATTTGCTGCATCAGTTTAATCCTGACAGTTTATTAAAACTGCATACAGCAAAGTCGTGGATCGCTCATCCGACTCATCATAAACCGGCAGCTCTGCCTGAACAATTAATGGCTCTGAAGAATTCATGTCCATCTACGTGGTGTAGTGAATCCTTTCAGTTTGCTCTTTAAAAGCCATTTGTTGGCTTTGTAAGCCTTTCAGATCTGCGCTAGTGCACAAAACGCTAAAAGCTGACGTAGACACCAGAGATGTGTCATGTCGTTATTACGCTCTTTTCCCTCATTTTGTCTCCGTGGTTGAGGTCACTCAGATTTACTGTACATGCTGAGTGTATGTATAAATAGAAAATACGCCTCTTGCCTATATGCACATCTCAATCCCTGAATCATAGCTACGTTTACAGATTTAATGCAGCGGTTTGATGGTTAGCTGCCACATCTCCGTCAATTAACTTCAGGGTGATGGAGGTCAGCGGATAATCCTGGCTGTCAAAGATATTATCTGAGCTCTAAGCTTTTAAGATTTTGGAGAGTTTTAACTTTTGTTAGAGTATTGAATACTGTAGGTTCTTAATGTAAACATGTAGGTTAGTCATGTTCATTTGTATGATACTGTAAAGCTTTAGTCTTAATATTTATATTAGTCAAGTATATTTACATTATGAATAATACTGTTAGGTGTGAACATTCGGATTTAAATTTCTTTAATTTCTAAATGCCAGCCCTGTTTCTCTACTGGAAGCCACTTTGGTTCAACAGCTTTTGTTTTAAATAAGCTGTATAAATAGTAGTGACTTAACTTGACTAAAATATGAACTATTTACTGTTTCACCAACTTTTTAAAGATTTAAATTTACGGTCATCCCCTGAACTAACAGTGCACAAAGCTCCCAAAGCATCATGCACCCTTTTATTTAAACTTGATTTCTTTGGTGTTGCCTCGAGGGCTGAGAAGTGAAGCCAACATGGAAGTGCAGTTCCTCATACGTCCACTAGAGGTTGGTGCCAGAAGCCAGTCGGTCTCCTTAGGCTTCCGTGTAAAAATGTCTAATTTTACAGTAGAAACAAACATGTTTACAGCCCGATACACAAAACAGTTCAGGTCTCTATAGATAAAACTCCCCGTTCATAATAACTTTACGAGGGATTCATGTTTATAGAACTCACCTGTTGACATTGTGTTGGGTTTAAAGTGATGCATGATTAAGGACGTGACCACTTTACGTTGCTGTCACACCCAGCTCCACTCATGCTCCATATTTTAGCTCAGTTGTGGATTTGCTGGGACTTAGGAGGAGTCAGGTAATGCAAAGATGGTGACAGGAAAAGCCGCCACACTGAGCTGCTTCAAAATATATCTCTGGGTTTGTCCATCTTTATTCACAGTCTACGGTTACCTCGCGATAAGTCTTGCATTCCCACTGATCCACAGCGAGACTGGGTTTAATGGAGATGGGTGTTATGATGACTATCTGTTAAGATGTAATAGACGACCAGTGGAGGCGCCTGGCTGAGGTCAGGCAGGTTCTGGTCTGTGTAATTGCTACAAGGCTGCAGCTGTGATTGTGTCTGTAACAATCATCAGTTTGGCTGTCGCTGTCGTGATCGCTGTGCTTTGGTTGTAATGATTAACTTTATAATAATAACTTTATTTGGATGTCCTCGCTCATTCAGCAGCTGCAGCTCCAAGAAATTAAGAATAAAATCTAAAAAGTCCATAATTAAAGTAATAAACAGGTGTGATACCAGTAAAATTCATAAAACTAGATAAAAAAAAAAACTACAAGCCTAATAAGATAAGTTTTGTTTTTCTACTTATTCTATCTACTCTTCTGGAAGACTTTTCCAGACTTAACACAGAATGCAGCATTTCTGTTCGTCTTAGTTGTTCTCTGGAGAACCAGAGACCAGAGTCAGAGGGTCTAGGACAGGGGTGCCCAATCCTGGTCCTCGAGAGCCCCTATCCAGCATGTTCTAGATGTTTCTGTCTTCCAACACACCTGATTGAAATGATCAGCTCATCATCAAGCTCTGCAGAAGCCTGATAACGATCCTGATCATGTGAATCAGGTGTGTTGGAAGAAGGGAAACATGTAAAACATGCAGGATAGGGGCTCTGGAGGACCAGGATTGGACACCCCTGGTCTAGGAGGAGCAAATCTAGCCAACACACCTGACAAATAGACAGCAGCTAGTCCATTAAGTGATTTAACAAATAAAACCTGAATGAATTCAACCCTTTCAAAGACCCTTTCAAAGTGGAATAATGTGTTCTCTATGTTTAGTTGTGGTGAAAGGACCAGAGAACGGAGTCAAACACAAGCATGAATAAGTCTTTTAGCGTCTTCCTTAGACAGGAAAGGCAATATTTCTGAAATGCTAAAATGGATTTCCGGCGACACCTGGGATTGAAAGGAGAGGTCACAAGCGAAGACGACGCCGAGGCTCTCTGCTGCATGCGGCGTTTAGCGCTGCCAATCATTCGTTGTTAACGGGTGTGACACTAACGACATGCAGGGGCTGCGAGTGCGTGGCGAATTGACATAATTGTGACGGGCGAGCACAAGCCACCGCGCTCCCGACCTCCTACGGCGAACTGGTAACACAGCTGTCATATCTGAGCACAACTGCCTCAAATCCCATTTCTCTTAACAATTATGTCCTGGCTGATGTTAACAGGAGCAGTAAAGAGTAGTTACAGAGCACAGCCGCCGTGGCCATGTCAGCAGCATTGTCATCCACCCGAGCCAGACGGAGCAGCTGCGACTCTGGAAGGAGAGAGAGCCATAAATGTATAATGTAAACCATCATCCTGCCTTTCTGTAGTGTCTGCAGAGCTTTCCCCAAACTGGTGTGGGCTGACTGTGGCTGTGGATCAAGGAGAATGCAGAATGAAAAACTCCCCATCGTGACCCTTTGTAAAGCTATGACAGCTGGATCGATTAGATTTACTAATTTTGCATCTAAAAAAAAAAGCTCTAAATGAAGTTTTTATCGACTCAGAAGCAACAATTCCAGGTGTGTGTGTTTTTCTGCTGGACCTCATGTGTCTCCTCTCTGTCCTCTTCGCCAGGTGATGATGATGAAGAGGAGAGCGGGGAGGAGCGCCTGCCGTCCTGCTTTGATTACATTATGCACTTCCTGACAGTTTTCTGGAAAGTCCTCTTCGCTTTCGTCCCGCCCACCGAGTACTGGAACGGCTGGGCCTGTTTCTTTGTCTCCATTTCCCTCATTGGCGTTCTGACAGCTGTGACCGGGGACTTGGCCTCGCATTTCGGCTGCACCATCGGCCTCAAAGACTCGGTCACTGCTGTGGTGTTCGTGGCTCTTGGCACCTCTGTTCCAGGTGGGCGTCCGTGCTGTCGATCAGCTCTAACGGCACACTTGTCCTGTGTTTCCTCTGGGCTTTGCCGGTGCAGTAAAAGCAGCTGCTTGGGGAGCCTTGTGTTACCTCTACCTCTGTCTGGGCTGTCACTGGAGTTCTCTGCAAAGCACTTGTCTTGGACCTTAACAAGCTGTAAACAAAGAAAAACACCGTTTCGCTCGTTATTGTCTGCCTAATTGTATTCCCAGCTCGCTACGTCCTAAACACTGGCATAGAGAGGTACAAAGGAGAGTATGGAAATTAGGTTTTGACAGGTTTCCGCTTTGTGAAACCCCCTCGCTTTCCATCGAGCTGGCGGACTCGTTATGCAGGGACGTAAATTAGAAGGAACTCATCCCAAAGTTATAGCAACCAGAAATCACAGCCTGTGACAGAAGTTCATTTTGGGGGCAGAGAGCTTCAGAGACATCATCTGCTTTTACTATTTGTTGTAATTTACTTTAATCCTCCAATACATATCTGCAGATATGAGGTTAATTCTGCAGATCTGTTATTTGTAAGATGTTTTAATATTTGGTCTTTTTACCTCAAACACCCCTTTAGACCTTTAAGCTGGACCGGTGGTCATCATTGATAACACTGGGTTACAAAAAAATACTTTACTGAAGGTGTCTAGGATTTTTTAACAGATTTAGGACATTTTTGCGATGCTGAATCCAAACATGACATCTGCTTTTCTGTATCAGGTCAGGTTTTTATGCTAACTCGATTTTTAAAAAATCGATTTTACCACTAAATCGATTACATTTTTTGGCATTAGGGATTGATTTATTTTATTTTCATTTTTATTTTCATTTTCTAATCCTTGTGATAAGCTAAATTATCCAAAAGTTGATGAGCGTAAACATTTGTAAAGGTAAATACAAGTAAATTGCATGTTTCATCAAATCAAAATTTTGACCTCATTGAGTAAAACCAGTGTAATATTTGGATTCAGCACATTGCAATTGTCTAAAATCAGCTCAGAAAACTGTGACACCAAAATGTGTGTAGACCAGTGTAATATATGACCCACCTGCATGAGATCAGTCGCATTGCACCTTGGGCTATATCCCGGATGCAGCCCGAATTACGTTACCACGATAAAATACTGATTTGGGGTTTATTCCTTAGATCGGCCCTTTTGGTTGTTTTCTACATGTAGGTAACATATTACGCTCCATATCGCTGTCAGATACCGTCAGCATGCGAGAGCGGTAACACCAGAAAGAAGCCACGGAAGTCACTTGTGTCACTGCCGGCCAATCCTGTCCCATGATTTGTGTCATGTGGTAGCAACACGCCGTTTACGCATAACAGCCCAATGCGACTGATTTCATGCAGATGGGTCACATATTAGTTATTATGATTTAACTGAACGGTGTAAACATGAAGCTAAAACCAAGTGCAAGTTAGCCTAGCTTAGCATAATATTACGCTCCATATCGCTGTCAAACACCATCAACATGCGTGAGCGGTAACACCAGAACGAAGCCATGGAAGTCACTTGTGTCACTGCCAGCCAATCCTGTCCCGTGATTTGCGTCATGTGGTAGAAACACGCCGCTTTTGTTTACGCATAACAGCCCAGTGCGACTGATTTCATGTAGATGGGTCACATATTAGTTATTATGATTTAACTGAATGGTGCAACCATGAAGCTAAAACCAAGTGCAAGTTAGCCTAGCTTAGCATAATGACAAGAAATAAAGAGGGGAAAAGTTAGCATGGGGACGTCCAAACACCCTACATCCCACCTAAAACCCCCTTAACTTTTCATTTCTTTCTTTTTAACCCATAAAAACAAACCAAAATGTAAAAAAAGACAATTTGCTCTTTCAGTGGAGCTTCCACCCAACGTGTGGCGTGCTAGCTCGCAACTGTCAGTAAATAACACAATTAGCAAACTAGCATGTTGCCAGTGATGCTGGTTTGTCCTTTGCTTGTTCAGCAAAGGTCAAACCAAACTATCCTCTATAGAAAGAAGCAGAACAAGTTTCATCTATAACATCTTTTAGCAGACACCATCTGAGTTAAGCTCATGAGCTGCTTGATACGGTTTTGTTTTCAAAGAGCGCCTCCAGTACAAATTAAGTTCTTCATCTTGTCAACACGTCCCTTTGGGGTTGTTTTAAGTACATACATAGATAACAGCCAGAGAGGGACTTTGTGATGCAGATTAAGACGAGCGTGGTGTCGATTTAACCATCAGAAAAGAAATGAAGGTATTCCTCTGTATGTTAAGCTTTGACTTTCATAGCATTTACAAAAGTCAACACGGTTGATTATTGTAATTATTATTCAACTATACACCAATAAATAACTAGATTAAGAGCATTCATAGCTGCAGACACCAGGATTTACTAAGAATTACATTCACAAACAGGATTTTCACAACCTGGCAACCTAAAGCTTGTTCTAACGGAGAGCATCAAACATATTGATAAAGCAATAGTTAATCCATTTATTAGCCATTCAGGAAGTCAGTTTGGTTGTTTAATTTCATATTACTTGTCATTAACTTCCTGTAATGTTTGTTTAGGCGGTGGTGGATCTTTTTTCTGCCCCCGTCAGAGTCTGGATCTCCATCGATACCTGATTTGTACAAACTCACCGCTTCCTCCTTCTTTCACAGACACATTTGCGAGTAAGGTGGCCGCCATCCAGGATCAATACGCCGACGCCTCCATCGGGAACGTGACGGGCAGCAACGCGGTGAACGTGTTCCTGGGCATCGGCGTGGCCTGGACCATCGCCGCCGTGTACTGGCAGACCAAAGGCAAGGTGTTCCGGGTGAACCCGGGCTCGCTGGCCTTCTCCGTCACCCTCTTCACCATCATGGCGCTGGTGTGCGTGATGTTGCTGCTCTACCGCCGACGTCCCTCGGTGTCGGGCGGAGAGCTGGGAGGCCCACGGACAGCCAAGCTCCTCACCTTCTTCATGTTCCTCTCCCTCTGGTTCATCTACATCCTGTTGTCCTCCTTGGAGGCGTACTGCCACGTACCCGGCTTCTGAGGCAACAGAGGGAAAACGCACAGACACGACTCCTCTCCTTGTTTTTACACTCTCCTCTTTCTTCTTCTTCTTCTTCTCTGTTTTTTGTCTATTTTCACAAAAAGGTTTATATCTATTTGTATCATTAGTTATTATTGATACTGCACAATATCTGATTGACTCTTTGGACTTTGGAACTTTGCTGCCACCCACGATGCTGTGACGGATAGCTTCTGAAATTGAAACCTCTCTCAACTTTCTTTTAATATTACACAAGACGTTTATTAATCATTGCTATCAGCATAAATCACCCTTATGTCACTTGACGCATACAGCTTCTTGCATCACGTCCTCTCTCTCTCTCTCTCTCTCTCTATCCGTGTGGACTCTTATTTGAGTTTTTTTTTTTTGTTTAGGTGTTAAGAAAGCACAAGATTGATGCAGCGAGCGCTACAGAAGGGAAGATTAAAGACGGTGCATGGGATGACATTATACAGTACTTGACATTTACATAAAGACTGAAGTTACGGGCGAAACATTATCTGTGTGATGATATTTATTACTCAATCTAGACATTATTTATTCATTGTATATCATGTAAAAGATTGTGCGTGGGAGTTTTGTGAAGGACTAGGTGTGTTTTAATTTATTTAATTTATTTTTTTTTGCACGTAATCAGATTAACAGTTTCTCGGTAATCTATTTTAAAAGTACTGTATGTAATCTTTTGACATGGCTGTTGACGTGTTGGTGTGTTCCTGTACATGTGACTCACAGCTGTATCATAACACTTCTCACTGCCTGACGGTATCACGCTATAGACCAGGTGTAAAAAACAAAATTTTTTACAGCACAAGCGGAGGAGAGTGTTTAACTGTAGAAATTCTGTGTGTGTGTGTGTGTGTGTGTGTGTGTGTGTGGTGAGTGTGTGTGTGTGCTCCTCTGCTCTCCGGCACAAAATGGTGAAAGGCCTGGCTCCTCTTAAATGGTACAGGGTTATTATTCATGGCAAAAAAAAACAAACAGAGTCTCAGAGCGGATATGAAAAAGGACGCTAGTTTTCTTATCTGTCACGCTGACACTGTGAACATTTTTCAACGGAATCACTTTTAGAGAAAGCACAGCGGCGAGCGAACGGACAACTTTTCACACGAGAGCAGGACGAGCGAGGCCCTTATCACAGCACAATCACCCGACGCCGGCCGGCCCATCATCCGACACGACAGACGTGCTAAAAGAGAAGACATGTACAGTTTCCCCCCCCCCGGCCCTGAGAGTGTCTCCTTGTGTCGCACAGCGGTTGATACTGAAGTTTGTTTTGGTTTTTTTATTTAACCTAGAATCTGTAGAGCCATATTTATTGTAACAGTATTACAGTAGAGGTATTTATATGATCGATTTTAGTTTTATTGATATGCACGTTTAATGTATAAAAAAGTGGAAATAAATGTTGCTGATTTATGATGCCGTAAAAACG
>NW_007578386.1:301151-307663 GCF_000690725.1 Stegastes partitus | reverse complement strand
AGATGGTGGAAGTGGAGGAGAAAGCTGCATTAAATGTGCAGCAGAAACTTACATTTAAAGTCGACACGCAGTGAGTCAGATTAAGACAAACACCAGAACATGTGGTGGAAATGACTCAGAAATAGATATTACCATAAAGATAAACTTTCATGATCTCTCACTGGGGAAATTTACATTTTACAGCAGCTGGATACAAACGAGGCATATGGAAGAAGCAGGACAAGAGTTACAGAAGTACAATAAAATGAATAACATTAAAATATTACCATTAATAATAACAGACTAAACACAGTTTTCTCATAATAAAAGCAGCGTAGCAGCTCTGTAAACTGAAACCTTATAGTCAGAGCAACATAATAGCAGGAAAAGAAATATTCAAAACCTTCACTGGGTAAAGGGACCAAAAACATGGATGTGAAGAAGGCATGCATCCATAGTCATGCAGGAAATTGTGATAAAACTAATCACGAGTTTTAGCTAGACGAAGTTCTGGTTCCTCACAAAGAGGATTTAGTCAAAATAATATACAGTCGTCCTCAAATATATTCATATCCTCCCATTAAAGAAGGAAAAAAACAGCTTCAGTCACTGAAATAAGTTGGAATTGACGAAAGTGATAATAAATAAAAATATAATGGAAATCATGACGTTGCTTTGGAATTGTGGTTCAACAGAAATATATTTTTAAAAATGCAAACAAGCATTATGGGACCCATAAACTAATATTTAGTTGAACAAACCTTTGAGCCAATCAGGTGTTTCCTGTAACTCTCAGTCAGACTTCTGCACCTGTTGACAGGTGAGCAAAGGGCTCTCATTGGTCCGGGACAGTTTTTTTTTTTTTTTTTTAAATTATTCTTTACAACCACAATTCAAAAGCAGCGTCTCATTTCACTAAATTATAATTTAGCAAATTTTTATTTATCATTACTTTTTTTAGTTTCTAGTTATTTCAGTGAATATTGTGAATTTTGCTGTTTCTTTAATGGAAGGGGATGAAGACATTTGAGGACGACTGGACAAAAAAATACATTTTTTTAAGTCATTTTTGTTCTTCAAGGTTTCATTTATTCAAGCATAATAGATATTTTTGTTCATCACACAGACTTTTTGTCTCGACGCAGACCAACCATGTCTGCTGTTGTGTGTAGACGCCCTCCAAAGGCCCGTTCTGATCCAGGAAAAACCCTGCGATCAAATGTCTAATCCATGTTCTCTGAAGCTATTCAAGCATTAGACAAGGACTTTATTTTATACAGTATACTAGCTGCTGTTTGTGCTGCATTATCACAGGATCTGACCGTTATTACGGATGCATCGGGTCATAAGCGAGCAGGATTGTGGCGCTGCAGCTGACGGCAATGCTTTATGTAGGGGTCGGCTTGGGGTCACGATAAATCTGCATTCATGTGCTTTAATGTTTAGAACTTTCCTCTTTCGTTTTGGAGGATTTTTTTTGTCAGACAATACAGTTAAAACAACAAAAACTAAAAGGTAAACAAAGTAGTACATATACAAAATATACAGAATGCCCCGTTCCCTCATCATGCTCACGTCACAGTTTCATTAACCTCCATCACATTTAAGTCCAGCCTCAGCCTGAACAGGAATGTCCAGAGTCCGTGTTCAGTCCAGTTGAGGTGAGAGAATCCTTTTGACAGTAAGTCAGGAAGGTATCGTCCATGAGTGGTTGCCAAGTGGTCAAGAAGAACCGTTCACTGCCTTTCATCACTAATCCTCTCGTGTGGAAGTAAAGAAAAAATCTCCTCGTACCACATGCTAACAGTGGGAGGTTTGTCCTTGATCCACTTCAGCAGTGTACATTTTGCTGCCAAAAGTAAAAGTCTATCTAGCGATTTAAATCTAAGAGAGGGGAGTGACACAAACTTAGAAGGCAGACCCGATAGGAAGAGGCCAGGATCCTTGGTTACTTTAGTTTTCTCTCTCTGAGACATTTCAGGCATTGTGCTGACAGGCCTGGGTCCATCTTATTCCGAATGGAGGGCGTTATGTGTAATCTATGGAGAGTCTTGCATTGAGTTTCCCTCCCTGATGCAGTTTGAAGCTTCCTGCCGGTCGTCCTCTATGTGCTCACCATCCAGGTTTTGGAGGAAAACGTGAAACTCGTTACCACCGTAAACCATATGAGGGGTTTCATTTGAAAGAGGTTTAACCTTCAAGACTACGTTCTGCTGCATCAGGTTGTTCTGAAAATAACTGTCTAATAATTGTGGTGGAGTAAGGTTCATCTTTGTCCAGCATTTTGTCAAAATGCCGTTGAATGGATTGTTGGTCTTTCTTTTTTATAAAGTAAAAAAGAAGCAGAACAACCTCCAAACACACTGGTGGATGAATATCTGTGGGCGTAGAGCTGCTGAACTCAGGTGTCAATCACATGATTATGTAATTACATGATATATATATAATAACATCACATACCTGTACTGCTTTCCTTAAAAGCTACACGAGGGACTGTGAGTGAGAGCATGAATTTCACAGCTAATAATCACATTATGTGCGATTACTATCATTTAAGGCCACAGCGATGGGACGCTGGAAGAAAAAAAAGACCTCTCAGCTCAGGTTGGGTGATTTAAAAGTGTTAGATTTCTGTTTCACTGCTTGACGCTCAGCAGCAGGAAAAAAAAAACGTCCACAGAGATGCATACGTACCGTATAAATATATATATATTTAGAAAATAATTTGCAAGAGAGGAGAAATAATTTGACATATCATCACTTTGCCTGCTGAGGATTCCAATGCGTCTCAATAATTGTCTTTCTTTTATTGCGGATATAAAGATGTGCTAATTGCACACATTAACTGGGAAATGAACCCCCGCTGTGGAAGAAGGAGATTTTTATTTTTTATTTTTTGTCGTCAGCCCACTCACACAGTCACTTTGGTGAATCTGTGGACTGTGAGATTAGCATGTGAGCCGTTCGATAACTCCAAAAGTGATTTATTTATTTTTCACTTTATGGATTTGTTGACAACTAAGAAAGGAGGTCTGCTCTCTGCCAGCAGCTCTGTGACAGGGACTGTATTAAAGGTCACCGCCGCTGTGTGATGAAGGTCTGAGCAGAGTTCTGAATAGGAATGCTGGGAGCAGATGAAGCATGTAAACCACCTCGCTGTGATGATTATTTTCTCTTCCATCAGTCCTGACAGACTACTTATGGGCGTTAAACAAGAAGAACACTCAGACATTTATCTAAAAACCCACATTATTTAAACGTATAATTCACTGTACGTCTTCAAAATTGCCTAATTTCCAGTGAAACAAGCGTCTAAATCATTGTTCTGTTTACAAAAGTCTCTCTGTAAAACCATTTGTTTCATCAAAGCCTACAAATATTGGATTATTATTTGTCTTCCATATTTCCCAGCTCTACCATTTTGCTGTACCGAGCAGGCAATGAGCCATGGGTTTAATATGCAGACACATGCTGGGGCTAGATTGGTTTTGTATTCGCTGCCAACAGCATGATCCGATATATTACAGAGGAAATAAGAAGGTAAACGTTTGGACTTATGTAGCAGGTTATCGACTCCCTTTACCGTTTTTGTTTTTTTGAGGTTCAGCTATAGAATGCATTTGACAATTTACTTATCTGCCATCTCGTAACTTGTTTTTCCAGCAGCGGGCAACGGTTTTCAGCAAATAAACTCAGATTTACCTGCTGCTGGTGAACACAGTGTAGCATTGAGCAGCTAAAGAGCTAGCGGAGGCCAAAAACAGAGCTCAAAAGAGACTGAGTGAGCAAAACAAAGTATTGCAAACAAAAGTAATGGTGCTCCAGGTGTGTCAGAAGCAGCTGTTTGCTAAAAGAACAAATTTAAAAGGGGAAAAAATGGGAAAATGAAAGTCATATATCATCTTCAGTGCCTGTCTCCGAATATTACGAATTAGCATGCTACATCTTGTTTGTGTAAAAGTGTTCTACGGCAGCTTCACTGTGGCAGAAAACTCCAGCAGACTAAAGAAAACTTGTCCACATAATCCTAAGTAACACTCGAACATGTTCTCTTGTTTATTTTTCACAGATTAAATCCAAAGACTGTACTTAAGTTAAAGATGAGGTGACATCCCCTACTGGTTTTATCATTTTGAAACTTTGGATTTGGATATTGGTCGACGACATTTTCCTCTTTTGAAACAGGACAAGCAAGAGGTGGACCTGACTGAGGACTCATGTTGATATGGGAGCAGCCTCGTTAAAACATACTCTACGTTATTGTCTGTGGGACCATAATTTACTAAATTAGCATCATGCTGTGTTAAAGTAATCTTGGAGTTAGTGATTGAGGTCATAAACTCATTAGGAAGATGTTTACTATGGTAGCAAATTAACTGATAAGTTGGGTCATTTTCTCATAGACTTCTATACAATCAGTCGCCCCCTGCTGGCAGCTACAAAGAGTGCCTTCGTTTTTCAGTACCTCCATGTTTTATACGGAGGCTGTGATTAATTCACTACACAATGTTGACTGATCCAGTTATTCCCACCCCGGGATACAAGCACCTCAGGGGGCACCTCTGCAGTAGCTAGAGGGGGGTATGTAGAAAGATTAGCTCAACTGAAAAAAGACATCCTACAATTTAATCAAAGAATTGAGTCAACAGGTTTGAGCAGAAACCCGTTCTTGGATAAGCAGTAGAATCAGATGACTGTAAGGAATAAAAAGAAATAGAATAAAAATAATGAAAAAGTAATTAATGGTTAAAACAGGGATCTAACAGCATGAAGCTCTTTGCTAAACGTGAATAAACAGCTAACATAGATAGCTGAAAGTATGAATACAGATTTGAAACAGTTGAATTTATTAGATAAAAATCTGGATTAACAGTTGAAATGGTTAAAAAATCATAAGTAGCTCTGACCAAATAGACCTGAACACCGACAATCCAGCTGGAAAAAAAAAAAAAACTATCCTAACGTCAACTTTTATATTATTAAATGATAAACAGGCTCCAATTTAAAATGAGTTCACATCTGAACATGAGAGCTGGTGTTGATATAAGAGCTTCTTGAGCCCGGCGGGCCTGCGGGACTTTGACCTGACGAGAGAGGTTGGGAACCACCGGATTAGCGCGCTTCAGAAGTACTGATAGGTGTATTTTGTTACCTCCGGGGCCACTTCTAGCTGCTATATTACGGTTGGCTGGTAGAAATAATAGGAGGAAAACTCAGGAGGTAGCTCGCCCAGAGCTTAGAGACGTGTAGCAGTAATCAGAAGGTTGCTTCCTATTTGAGATTGTGTATGATCCCTGCCATGAAGACGCTAAAAAACTAAATTTTAGCTAAAATTCAGAGCGCTCCATAGATGGTTTAGAGCAGCTTTAGCATCTGAGTGTGTGATTTTTCTTTTTCATGTTTGTGCTTTTCCTTGCTTTGCTCCGACAGACACAGCAGCAGGCGGTTTTGGCTTTTCTGTGCTATTTTCCTGTTGGCTGAGCAACAAAATAAATAAACTTCGAATTGGATGCACAAATCGTACCTATAGCTACCTCTGGTCCAGCTCCGGAGAGAAACAAGTTCCCTGTTTTCAGCTAAATGCTTGTGATATGCTAAAGCTGCTGGTAGAATCTGATTGTTCCATCAATCTTTTCATCCAACTCTTTGAAAGAAAGTGAGTGAGCATATTCTCCAAAACTGTTCTTTTAAGGTTTGGGAAATAGACGTGTTATGGTTTTCTGCAAAGAAACTCTGCACAGCCGGACATCCGTCATCCTAACAGGTTTTGCACAACTCAGAAATAGTCTGGTGAGTTTCCTACTACCGACTGAATGACCAGTAGTGTCCTCTCTGCTGAGGATACTGTCCCTTACAGACAGACTCTGCAGCACAAACTGTCATTATCTTTTCTCCCTCCACACACAGTCTGTTATGCCACTTAAGCAGGTTTACAGGAGGTGAAACCGAACCCTCCTGTGGTCTCTAATTGCGACACATTACGAGGTTTATAAGGGTTTTTTTTTTTATATGACACTTTTAAAATGTGCACTCACATTATCAAATTTATAGCGCGGCTTTCAAATGTGATAACTCACTTAATTATCAGATTTACTCATCGTTATATGACCGCATGCAGCAGGTGCATCTCTAAGTTATCCACTGGGATGTGAGCTATTTTCCGGGCCATGCTGTTAATATGGGAATCTGCAGGACTTTGCACATTACTGTCACAGCTGTGAATGAGCCTGAATTGAAGAGGGGGGGAGACCAGTGTGTCATAAAGCAGCAGCAGCAGCAGCATTTGGAGGGCTGTGATTGTTCCCTGTGTGGAGGCTGAGAGACATGTAGCTACAACAGGATGTATAGTTTGAGGGTTTCTCGACTGATAATTCCTCTAATCATGAGCAAGCTTTCTGCAGGTGATCATAGGCGTCGGTGGAGAGGTTAGCTTGGAGTGGAGCAGGCTGACAGGCCCTCAGCCAGGGCTTCAATCCAGGACTCCAAATGGGCACCGGTGGACTCAGAGCCAGGCGGTTAGGATGCAGTTTATG